>NC_085095.1:4599606-4900126 GCF_963422355.1 Corticium candelabrum
CAATAGCATGTATAACGTTTGAGTGCATCTCATGATCTGTCTGTTACTTGGGCTTCCAACACCAAGCATGACCAAGTTGTGATCACTTTTTAGAGAACTTAATGGAAGATCTCAAATTGTGATATCGCTGCATGTATTATGCGAGGCAACATACTTTTGGTGCATAGTAGAATTGATAACTTCATGATACGAAACTACTGCATACGAAAATAGAAGAGGAAGGAATCCACGTATACAACAGCAAGTTACAATGACTCAGCTTATTCATCTGCATCAATGACAGCAAAAATTCAAGAAACCATGGACAAGTCTAGGCTCTTGACTTGTGCCTTGTAAAACCGCTTGTGCTGCAGTTGCATTTCTTGATCTATTAATTTAGGATCTCTAGGTGTATTGCTCCATTGCTCAAAATCTGTACTTGTTTCATTGGATTTCTTCCTCATTCTTTGTCTGCTCCGAGTTCTCACTTGACTATCGATATGTGTTAATTCCATTGCCAACCATGTTGAACATTCTGTGCCATGACGACCAAGAGGCACTAGAGGATGCTTGAGAGATTTGAGTTGGCTTGTTGTTCTTGGTAAACCATACTCACATGCATCAATAATGTGTTCTTCCTGACTGCGATCGTGCTGTTGAGATATTAGTGGGTCGTTCAATCTGGCAGTCGTCGCCTGCAATATATATAGACACAAGTGTTTGTCAATGTGTATTGATTCTGACATTCTAAATTCCAACTCTGAGGGGAGAATTTGGTCTTGTTAGCACCAAAGGGTCGTACTCGTCTGCTGAAAATGTATCCAAGTAAACAAACCCCTAACATGAGGAATACGGGATTATTGTTACTGGAGCACTGCATGTACCTTTCTTTACCTTTCTATTTGTGTAATTGAGATAACGTTCAAACAGTTGTCTCTTTTCATTGTCTAGCCATTTGTATGCAGGACCTGCAACTTCTTCTATGACCTGAGCCTGTGTGAGATGAAAGGCATCAGTATTATAATCAAACAAGGCAAGGCATGCGTCATGCACCTGAATAGGTTCAAAGACTTGTTCTCTCCACTTCTTGTATAGCATCTCTTTTCTGCGTTTGTTGAGCAGATCCTTCTCTTGAAGATACTCATCCACTTCCTGTCACCAATTGCATCATTCATTGATAAGGAGTGTGTGACATATAGAAGCTAAAAAGTATATGCACCTTAATAAAAGTTTCTTCATCTTCAAAGATTGCCTGATACATAGTGGACACAGGCCCAGGGACAGGTGTAATGTCACACTTATGGGACCAACAAAGCCAGCATATATCAATAAAATATCAAACTGATTTAGTTATATACTAAAAAGATACTCTTAATTTAACTAGCCACTGTTACACTTGTCAAGTGAAATTACATAGTAGCAAACAGAGAGCAATGGCTTAGCTAAGATCTGTCTAATATATTGTCAATGTTGTGGCATGTATGTTCACACTGTCATCAGTAACAATAAATTGTTTTATAGTTGTACGCTATCATTTAACAGCCATCCTGCTGTTTCAGATCAAAATAATGAAAAAAACATAAAAGTTGTCATATTAGTTTGTAACCAGTTGTTGGTGAGCTTCAGTAAAAACAGTCATTATTAAATTGAAATACAAATTCTATCAACATTTTTGATTTAGTAATGATACAGGAGTATTTCTGATTGATGTTGCCTTTAGCCAGTCTGTCAGAGTTGACTGTTTCACGTGCACAGCTTGATTGATGATGTCTTGTGTGGCTGCTGATTCAGATGTTTTCTTCATTGGTTCAGTCCTTGCTTTCCAGTGTCTCTCCAAAAACTGTCAATCACCTCAACTAATTAATTATAACTAAAAATAACAATTGGCTTCAAAGCTAACTTGACTAGCTGAAAAATTTCTTTCGTCTTCCACTAGCTGGTCTCGTATATCAGCTGAATGCACGGCGATCTTTCCCGTCTGTTCATGTTCCCCCATTCTCACGCGACACTGTGCCGAGGGTAAATATACGTTTAGTCTCATAGCAACACAGGCAAGTAAAGTGCGCTACAAGGAGAACGTCAGCTGACTAACATGAATCAGTTGCAAAATTTGTTGCACGACACTCTTATTGCAACAGGACATGTCCAACAATGCGCTCTGATTAAACGCAAAGACGCGTCACTGAAAGCGAGCTCGGTTGGTTTCACGGTAAGCCTTCATGAACGAATTCTTCCAACAAGGCGTCGTCGACTGTCAGCTGCATGCTTTTTGCTGTCCGTCTTATTTCTTTGCTAATTATTTAATTAAACAGGTTGAACATGACCAGGCAAAGCAGCTGGTGGAATCATTCAAGGCACCAACTGATCTTCGTGGTTCTGGTCTTTTGTATTGTGGAATTCGCTACAAATGTGTTCGAACGGATAAGAATTCAATTTATGCCAAACATGTGAGTAATCATAGGTTTAATAATAAATAAACACCTGGCACAGACCGTGGCAGGAGCTAAAGATCTAGAGACAGTAAAGACAGACAAACAGAAGATTATCAGGTATCCTTATCCTAGTATGGATGAAAAGATGGACGACAAGATTTAGATAGACTAAAGACAGAAAACTGACAAATATTGTCAAGTCATTATCCATAGAATGACACTGGAGTCATCTTGGCAAGAACAAGCTCACTGATTATCATTGGCACTTATTCTACAACCATGCATCCAAGCATTTGTGTCGCTGCCGTTGAGAGGCTAGGTCAGCATTCTTACGCACTATACATTGCACAAATAAATTGTCATGTTCATGTTTCAGCTGATTATTTCAGAGACAAGTCTAAGTAGTCAATTCCAAAATGGAGACCTACATAAGCAACTATCAATATAGAAGGTCTGATGTTTTGTTTCTATTTAATAGAATAGGACTTCGGTAGATTCTTTCGAGTAGTTGAATGAAGAATTACTGTCAATCAACTTCATTCAAGGACAATTAACATGAGTGATATTTTAAATTAATAGCCAGTATAGTACTAGTACTAGTCATTCATACAATCCTTGTGTGGTGTCGAATGGCTTTTGATATGACCTAGAGGATTAGTTGACAGCTACTGTTCCACTTTTCTCCTGCAGAAGATCCAGTCTTGTTAGTATCTCACCAAACATTGGTCTTTTCTGTGGATTTCCATCCCAACATCTCTTCATTAGACTTATGTAGTCCGCTGGCTCATTGTCATGAAGACTAGGTCGTTGACCCTGTCGTACCAGCTCAGCAAGTTGGTACATGTAACTTGTGCGGCAGTCATCATATGGCACTTTCTGAGACATAATCTCCCACATTACAATGCCAAAACTACAAATCAATAAACAACAATTAATATCAATTGTGTACGTCTAAGCAATTTTATGGTGTATGTTCTGCCTTGCTGTAATTGCAGATTTTTTCTGGTCCTTCAGTTTGTAGAGTCATCCACATACTTACTTAGTGATAATTCTGTTTCCATTCATATTGTCACTGGCTACTACAGCTGTGGCCGAAAGTTTTGGACACATGGAAAATATCTCAGTACTTGTATGGCAAATTCTCATAATCATCTTGTCATTTTGAAATATTTTATGTCTTCCAGGTAAATATGTAGCCAATTTATGTCCATGAAATTGAAAAAACTGCTTAATTTATTGGCAAATAATGTTATTGTTGGTAAATATAGTTAGCTACAAACTTTGATAATAATGTCAGTATGCAGACAAGATGATTTCTGTGATTTGTGAAGTGTCCAAAACTCTTGGCAACAACTGTACTCTAGTTAGGTAGAACCTATTACAAGTTTCCTATTACAAGTTTCTTATTACTCTGCATTTAGGTAGGGGGAAATTTTGGAATGGACAATTATAATCCTGTCTGCCTGAATCTGTGACGACAGCAAAGTTAGTTGGATTCGAAACAGCTTACTTTTTCTTACTAGGTATTTGTAAGTGCCAACGAGTAACTTGTTGTGTTTAGTAAACCATCAATAAACACATATATGAGTCGCAAGTTTGCTGTAGATTAATTAATGAGAAATTATAGCATAGGTAGACATCACTATTGTAAACCATACTTTGCCACAACTTATTTAGTGAAGTCTACCCCAGATGACAATGTCGCCCTAAGAGACTTGGTTGCTAATCACAGCTTATGCAATTTTAAAGACAAGACGTCTTTGCAACATCTTGTTGTTAACATATTCCCTTCACAAATAGGCTCTCAACCTCTGTAACTCAAGATAAAACAGGTAGCTAGTTATTCACAAATTTGTTTTTAAGTTAAATATAAGAGAAGTGATTGCCAAAGAAGAAGAATTCAGCCAGTTTCAGACCAGAGAATAACCAAAATGCAGTGCCTACATAGCTTGTCTGATGAAGTGCAAACAACTATGAATACGTCCTCACCTGTAGACATCCACGGATGCTCCATACTTCTTTTCAAAGAATGTCTCTGGAGCTCGCCACAGTAATGTCCCCACACTTTCAGACATCAGCTTTTGTGCTTCCAACAATGGTTTCCTCTCTTCATCCAAGTGATGAGGAACAATAGACTCAGGCTCCTTGTCTACATCTTGTGGCTCATCCAGTTGCTGAATGAACCGTGCTGTTCCAAAGTCTGCCACTTTGACAATCCATCTGTCAGAAACCAACAAATTCCCACACTTAAGATCACGATGAATCCTTGGTGGATTCAAATTATGCAGAAATCGCATGCCTTTTGCAGCATCACTGCAAAATCGTAACTTTTGAGAGTATTGAATGACAATGCTGTGATCTTGTAAGATTGTACTCAGAGCTCCACGTCGGAGATATTCAGTAACAAGGATGGCTTGATTATTGGGAGGCACATACCCAACTCCGATAAAAAGAACAATATTTGTATGGCGAATTGTTTTCATGAACTCAATTTCACGTGCAAAATGTCGCTCAAATGTTGGTTCAATCAGCCTTTGTTTCAGTTTCTTCACAGCTACTGGCAACTCACGATACTCTGCCAGCCAGACTTCACCAAAGCTCCCAGGAGAGTCACGATCAACACGTTCTCTGAATGTAATTTCACTACTTTCAATCTGAAAAGCAGCTTGAAGATCTTCCATTGCTTTCTGAGAAAGCTGGATTGTTCGAAATGCTTCCATCTGACGCTGTTTGTATAGCCGGTGACGCACAACCAGCAACACTACAATTGCAAGGACAACAAAAGACAGCAAAATGATAGCAGCAAACAAAACAACAGATTTTTGCACTTGTGTGCATTTTGATTCTGAATCAAAGCCAAAGTGACAGGTACACTGAATGTGACTGTTGGCCAACACGTGACACTTTCCACGTCCATGGCAAGGGTCTGAGGCACAGACTGTGCATTTAGTCCGATTCAAAGATCCAGCTGATTTGGTCGTAGTTCCACTTGGACAAGAATTGCAAATTCTTGTTCCAGGATACATAGCATATGTTCCATTGTTACATAACCTACAAGGATACTTGGAAAAATTACGACTGAACTCTCCTGCATTGCATCCTAAATTTGTTGTAAATGAGGTCCCATCTGGTCGGACTGAAGCACCTAGGGTATTTGCCGCCAATTCAAATCCACCAAACAAGAGCAATTCTGGATTATTACTAACACGTAAGATTGCTATTGAATGTCCATATCTAGCTGTGGGACCATCCATCATGTGCAACCGAGACCATGAGTGAGTTGTACCATCAAACATCCAAACATACTGATTATGGACCAGTCTCTCACAATTCAAGAAGTGTCTCCAGAAGGGGACTTCAAAAGTAGGAGTTTCACAACCACCATGTATAAACATTTTGTAGCCCCAAACAGCTGCACTATGATACACAGATGCTGGTGGACTATGGTAGTCAGAGTGAATTTCAGTCCACCTGTTTATTTCACAATCATACTCCCATAGCTCATTAGTAGACTGTAAACTACTCGACATTCCACCAAAAACCATGACTCTGCCATCAAGTAAAGTAACAGCAGAGTGCCCAGCTCTTGCATGTGGACATGAGGAATAATTATTACAAGTTATCAATTTCCAGAAAAACAAACCGCCATCTTTATAAACAACCCAATGATCACTAAGGACTTCATGATGATTTCCAGACTGAGAAACAAATAAACCACCAAGTAGGTGAATGTCACCATTGCTGACCTTAAAGATTACATGGTTCCCACGAGGCATGGGACGACCGCCGTCTTTCCATAAAATAATCAACTCTTCCCAACTGAAAATATTCAAATTAAAAATTGCCATGTCTCTCAAGCTTAACACAGTTTCATTATACACACTAGTGTAAGAGAAATAGAATCCTCCTGAGATAATAATTGAATCACTACTATATGCAGTAGCAGCATGACATACACGTTGCTGTGGAGAAATGGTGTTAATTTCCAACCACATACCAGTATAACCATGATATACCCAGGTGTATGGTTCTGACACCATGAATCCATCGTAGCCCCCAAACAAAACACCATACTCGTGCAAAGGCACTAAAGATGATCCAGCACGAGGAGATGGCCCAATGTCCGGGGAGTTCACTTTCTGCCACATTATGACACTGGCATTAAGAGAATAAGCGTGCATCTCCCATAAGTCGTCTAAAGGCATTGATGTAGTAGAATCCTCACCACCAAACAGCACCATAGCAAATGTCATCAAGACAGCAGATGAATGCGTTCTTCTTGATGGAATGCTGTGAATGTTGGCTGTCACTGATAAAGCTTTTTGCCATTCATCTTTGTCCACATGGTACAAGAACATGCCTTGGCTGATTAAATCATCATCTCCTTCTATTGTACCTCCATAAATGAACATTACTTCAGTTGTAACAAGATTAGCCAATGAAACAGAGACATGGTCCATGACTTGGTACTTCATTGGTGTTCTGTAGTGCCACGAATTACCTTCTACATTGTATTCCCACAATTCATTTAGTACAGAAGTAAATCTACATTGTCCACCACCAAGTACAAGAACAATGTTACTTCCTTGGAAGTAAACTGCAGTATGGCCAGATCGCCCCCCAGGCTTTCCATACACAGAATCTGGTGTGGGATTTAAA
The DNA here is from genome assembly GCF_963422355.1 of Corticium candelabrum. NCBI lineage: Eukaryota > Metazoa > Porifera > Homoscleromorpha > Homosclerophorida > Plakinidae > Corticium > Corticium candelabrum. The sequence goes on from NC_085095.1 coordinate 4,606,677, forward strand.
GAAGTCCAAGAATGACTCTGAGGATCATATTGCCACATGTCGTCATAACAATGCCCAGCTTTTCCAGTGATCTCTGAATACTCTTTGCCAAAAAATATCAACATCTTGTCATTTGACAGAGCCACAGCAGCATGCAGAAATCGCTTTCCTGGTCCGTTTCCTCCAGGCTTCCACACACCAACCTCCAAGTTGAAATGCCATGTGTCATTCATAGTCTCATTGAGATTTAATCCACCAAATGTAATCATTTCACTACCAATTACTACAGCGCTATGGTAAGCCCTCGGAATAAACTCCGCACTTATTATATTAACCCACGAGTTGCTTTCTTCATTGTAAACCCACACGTCACCATACCAATGAGAAGAGCGTGCGCCTTCTTCGCTTGGCAGGAAAGTATCAACCCCTCCGTAGACAATCATCACTTGATTTTTGAAATAACGAAACTTAGAGAAGACCGCTGTGTGACCAAGTCGTTGACTAGGAGAATTAGTCTTTGTCGCAATGACCCGCCTCCAGTCATTGTAGTCCTCTTGGCCCCGAGACTGACGAAAACAGCTAGAGAAAAACAGTTTAGTCTGCACATTTGTCAAAGTATACGTACGTCTAGCAAATACATACTTTGCATCACTGTCCGTAGAACAGTGTGCGGTACTAAGCAAGAGCAGCAACAAGCAAGAACCAGAATTTAGAGCTACGAGATCTAGCGAAAGTCGTTGCAATTGCAGCGTGAATATTTCCATACTTGCTACAACAAACTTTTTTTCTAACGCCAGTCACATTCAAACCTGATTGAAGAAGCACACAGACTAGCCAAGCTAAGTGCAAACTAGCTGATAGGCGAAGTGTCACGTGAGTTTAGATTAGGCTCGCACGTGTACACGTACACGTACCCACGTTTAGCGCACGTTAGAAAATTTGCCCTGCGTCTTTTTAGACATCTCTAGAGCTGTGTGTGTGTGTGTGTGTGTGCGTGTGTGTGTGTGTGTGTGTGTGTGTGTGTGTGTGTGCGTGCGTGCGTGTGTGTGCGTGCATGCGTGTGTGTGTGTGTGTGTGTGTGTGTGTGTGTGTGTGTGTGTGTGTGTGTGTGTGAGTGTGTGTATGTGTGTGTGTGTGTGTGTGTGTGAGTGTGTGTATGTGTGTGCGCACACGCGCATCTTATTAATCTTATTACATTTTTTACTAGTTTATCAATCACTAACGCGGATAAGACCCCATCTAGTCCTCTCATTCTGTATCTTGTGCCACCTGCGTCCATCTAAGTTCAAGTAGTGCTTTCCTCAAAGCAGCTCTCTGACCAGCAACAACACGACGTGATCTCAACGGTGCAGATCTGCATGGAATAGGAGGAAGTGGTAAGGTGCAATCCACCTCTGGCTGAAGAATATGAGGTCGCTCATCAGATGCATTGCAGAAGGAACAGCACAAATCACTATCAGGTAATGGATCCTCTGACTGCAAAATCTTGTAAACAAGAACTCTTCTCAAACAGACCTTATTTGAGGCAAGAGTCACAATTTCGTTGTTGCACACTGACAGTCTACGGTCCTGAGAGTGTGCCACAAACCAAACAAGGCACAACCTTAGTGGATCTCTCCCTCCACGTCCAGCAAGTTGCACAAGCTCAGATCCACTGTCTGGCAAACCGAATAGAATAACTTCACTGATGTCATCAATGTCCACACCAAGGCCAAACGCACTAGTAGCTACCATGACTTGCTGCTTGCCACACTTGAATTCTCCATAGTGTTGAGATCGCCCCTCAAGTGTCATTGTGGCATTTGGTATTGTCCTACTGTACCCCTGGTTATACTACTGCAGCTGTACACAAGATGAATATACACTTTATACAAAACATAGTTTGATCTGCAAAATAAAAGGGTTTTTGGAATATCTTTAGAATACTTACAGAGGACAACATAGAAGCTAACAAGTGGAAGACTGACGAAGTAGAGGTGGATGAATCCAAAGAAAAATACAAGTTTGGACGATTTAGAGATCCACATACTAGAACATAGTCAGGCATATTCAGACGTTGGGTTACAGAAGTAATAAGGAAAAGTGGAGCTGTTGCTGAGAGAGCCATAATTGGGACAGTAGGCAGGCAAGAACGAATAAAACTTAGTTCCTTGTAAGAAGGTCTAAATGTAGACCCCCACTCTTCGATCAGATGTGCTTCATCAATAGCAATGAAGGAGATTGCTGTCTTCAATTGCCTAGACAATGCGTTTCGCCAAAAACTTGATGTGATCGCTTCTGGAGACGTACAAACTAGACAAACCACTGTTACCCACCATTGCCTGACCAAAAGATTGTCCAATACTATTCACTTAGTTTGTACTTGCTGGAAGAAACGTCTTTCAACAGTTTCTCGTCTGACAAGGACTCAATTCGTGTGACAAACTGTAGAGAAATTAGCACCTCCCACTTCCGGTAGTACATCTACTATAAAGTCTGTTGTAATGCAAATACAAGTGTGTGTTCGTTGGCCTTCGATCCTCGTGTCTTGAGAGCTTCGCACCCTACAATTGGTGGAGAACCGCTAGTTTACATTTTGTTTGAGTAACTATCCTTCGTGATGCCTCGTAAAGACCGAATCGTCTCGATGTTGATGATGCTACTTCAAGTCCACTTGCCTCTAGATCTTCTCACCGTCTCGGTTCTAGCGATGACTCGCCTCGTGCTTCGTTTCGTCCTCATCATTCCGCTCAATTGGACAAGTACTGGGGAGATGATGGTGAAGATCTCGACAGTTGGTTGTTTCATGTTCGGTCAGTCGCTGAACTAGAAGGATGGACTCCGGCCCTAACACTCCGTCATGCTGCAGTCGCACTCTCCGGTCGTGCTCGTACTGAGTACAGAGTGTTCCTTTCCACTGCTGACTAAGAAGTTACCTGGGAAGGTTTTGAACAATTCTTGCACGATCAGTTTGGTCCTAAGAATCCTGTTCGGTATTATACGCACAAATTGATGTCTATTCAGCGGGGATCTCATGAAACTGTGTCTGCCTATTGTTCGCGATTTCAACGCACATTATTACAGTTGCAAAGCTGTCAAGATTGTGCTCTGCCCGATTTAACTATTGTCACTTGGTTTCAGGAAGGTCTTCGCCCAGAGTTTCAAATGGAATTAGAGCGTGATCAGCCGACAAAGTTCGTAGATGCAGTGCATAGCGCCGAGAAAGCCGAACGCATTTCTCAACGAAACCGCATTCCTGTTGATGATGACCATTGTTTCGTTGTTCGTCAATCACACCTGCAACCGCGATCTCGCCCACAACAACATGTTCCTGACACAAAGCCGCCTACTGCTTCATCGTTCCATAGCAACGTGGACGGCGCTCAATCAACTGATCGTGAGGTGTTCCAACAGCTGATCTTGCAGCTGATCTTGCAGCAGTCACAAATACTGGCACAACAAGGTGAATTTTTGAAACTTTTACAACCTCAGTCTTCCTCTTCTCGTAACTCTGCAGCTTCTTCGCCTTCTTCCGGATTTCGTGGTAATTGTCTCTATTGTCACAAATACGGTCACCGCATTTCTGAATTCCGCAAATGTCTAGCAAAAGAAGCCAACTCACGCCCACCACCTCAAACCACTTCGTCTGCCTATAATCAACGCCAATTGAGAACTACGCCTTCTCAAGTCAATCGTGGTTTGTCTACTGAACAATAGCCTACTGCCAATCAACAGAAAGCTCCTATCTACACACTTCAGACGACACCTGCTACCTGTCAGCCGCCTACGGTACCTAAGTGTAAGCTTACTATTGAAGGTGCAGAGCCTATCACCTGCGTAATTGTCTCTGGAGCCGTCGTGTCATTTGTTTCCAGCAATTTTGTCGGTACTGTACTCTCGGTCATACCGCCGACCAAACGTTAGAATCTGATAGTTATGTTATCGCCACCGATGGTAATCCTCTCGATCTTGCGGGCAAGATTCATCTAGATTTGTCTTTCGGTGATGCTATCATTCGACATCCCTTTCAAATTGCAAATGACTTTCCATTTCCGGTTCTTCTGGGTTCTGATTTCTTGAGTCGCGTTCGCGCTGTGATTAGCTATGCAAACGGCACGATTACCTTTACAGAGCATGACTCCGCTGTTCCCTATTACTTTATCGATTTTAGGTGTATTCACAGATCAGGATAGTACCGCTTCAGCTACTGATCTAAGCAGTTCCGTAGGTCGTGTTTGTGTTCTCACGGTCTCAACTACATCATTCGCTATCTTAAATCCGAGAACTGTTACACCTTTTGATTCTACCGATAGGGATCTGTCGTTGGATACAACACCTCCTTGCTCTGACTCGTCTGCTAGCTCATCTGTTCCGATTAACGACCGCCTCTCGTCTACACAACGGTCTCGACCTAGTAGGCTTCTTGACGATTATTCCGATGTGTTTGCACAACATTCGGACGATCTGGGTCGTACTTCCGTGTTTACACACCACATCGACACTGGAGATTAGAACTCTTCTGTTACTTAGATTTGCTTAGCTGATGTGTTTTTCTTATGTTTCACCTAGTCCACTACACTTGTGTTTTGTTTTAGTTTTAGCGGTACATGAGGACATGTAACCCTCAGAAGGGGACGTCTGTAGAGAAATTAGCACCTCCCACTTCCGGTAGTACATCTACTATAAAGTCTGTTGTAATGCAAACACAAGTGTGTGTTCGTTTGGCCTTTGATCCTCGTGTCTCGAGAGCTTCGCACCCTACAAAACACTCCCTTTTTTACCAGTTTGGCGACCTTGAATCAATCATCAGGAGGCTAATAACTAAAGCAAACTGGCTGCTTCGAGCAACTACACCTACCTGATCATGCATCAATGATATCAGCGGGCTTATGATCACACACACTCCGTTCAAGAGAAGGGCAGGCAGTAGGTAGCACAAAGATTTGCCGCCCGAAGTCTTCAGTCGAACAAACACATCTTTGTTCGAAAGAATAGCCTTGGAGACCTCAAGCTGACCTTCACGAAAACTATGCTGTCCAACTACGTCGGAAAGAACAGATTTCAGACCGAGTTCAAAATTCGCGCTTTCAGAAGCCATTCCGCGCTTTGTGAAGAGTCTGCTCACAGCTGTGCGGATCAAGTACCCAATGCTATGTCTGAGACCTACCACTCTGATACTAGTAAAAAGATTCTACCATTCCGTAACGGCCTACCCAAAGGGTTCCCACCTCCCAGCTTACCGTGTCTTCTACGCCTTCTGAAAACATCCTGCCGGTTTTTTCAACGTAAGAGATATATTGGCGATCGCAGGAGAAAAGCGTCCACGTCCAAGAGACTTTCTGTGTGACACATGAGAATAGCACTTACACTAATCGTGTTAGTAGCCCGAGGCTTTGTGACATACGAGCGAAGATGATCATCTAATAGCATAAACGGTAGGCGGTATGATCCCAGACCCTCTCCGGCGTTTTCGTATTATACGGGAACCAGGCACGACGGCGCGAGAGGGTCTGGTACGAGGCTAGGCTTAGAGATCAAACGACAGCTGGCTGCAGATCAGCAGAACATTACAACTCCGTTGAACTGCAGGATGATGTGGAAGAATCAACAAACACTTGCCACGCTAATTAGCTGCGATTGTAGACATGTAGTCTGCGCCTGTGCATGCGCCATTCTTTGGATTGTAGAGCCTACTAGAGGTCCACATCTAGTCACAGAATCTTGGGTGGCACAGGTAAAATTACACCCACAAAGCGGCGCCAGTCCTGTCTGCACGCATAGACTTAGGTTTTCGCTCATTTTTCTCGCCCTTCGATGCTGCTATCTCACGCCCCATTCCCAGGCGCCCGCCATTCTATTGCTAATTAACTAACTGACTTAGCAATAATCATTAGGCTAATTTAATTGCATACATAATGTTTCAACAACCAATCGCAACATGAGAATGACGTTACGTAACAAACTAGTTTGTCACGTGACATAATGTGTAATCTTCGCCTTACGGCGGCAACTTCGTTTTCGGTCATGTAAACCCTAAGTATAATCGCGCGCGTTACTCCACCACGTAAGGCGAAGATGGCCTAGCGTCGAGGCTACGCGCGGAGCGTGTTGTTTAGTGCGGGCGACGTCTAGTCTCGCGTAGCCAAGACCATCTCCGCCTGCATCCTCCCGGGGAGGCGAATTTTTTTTTGGGGCCCACTTTCTTTAGTACCCGGATGAACGTCCCGTATAAGCTGTAATCTGCACGTGCCATAAGCCCGTCCTTCACGTTCCGGCTTTACGTCATCCGCGCCAAATCCAGTCAAAAGTGCGTTTAGTCCCGCCTGTTTCTTTCGCGACATGTTTGTCAAGTTTTCGAGCTCTTTTCTTACGACATTCAAGGGCAGGTTAGATAGTGAAGCCGTACTTATGCACACGTACATGAGACTCAATCTGCACTCCATCACGTGTCTACTTCTTTTTCAATGCATCTAGGTCCGCTAGACACCTAAACAGGCAAGACTGTACGAGACTGACCTTTCCCAATGTGAGTCCAGAGAAGGGCCAGCTCATCATTGTGCGCAAAGCCACTCACTTTAGCGACCCACACAGTAGCCTAATGATGCCCAGTGAGTCTGCCTGCAGAAATCTGGCTGGAAGAATCAATGAGCAGGCTGGAGACAACACTCAAGCCGGTGCATTCCTATTTGGCGTATTCAATCTTGAAGGAATTAGAGAGTTCCAAGCAATACATGAAGCCAACTCCATTGCCTCCCAGGTATATGGACGTGAATTTTACTAATTAACCGTAATTCGCTAAAGCACACTTGAAGCAGTATGCAAGAGTTACTAAATGCAACATTGTACACACATAACTACAAACAGGTTTTTATTTGACTTGCTACTCAGTACTGATATGCCACAGATTGTTATCAGTGCTCAGTATACACTTAGCTTATTATATATGTGGTTTGTTTGTGTGTGTGTGTGTGTGTGTGTGTGTGTGTGTGTGTGTGTGTGTGTGTGTGTGTGTGTGTGTATTTATATTATTATATCCAACCGGTAATGACTATAACTGGTTAGAATTGAATTCTACAGCATCGTAAACTGGTCAACAAATGTCACAGCTGTTGCACTAGCAGCTTGAATAGTGGCATGATTTTGCTGGACACTACTTTGACATGCCATTCATTGCTCCAACCTTCCAAATATATGCAATCTTCTTCACATGTCCTACACACAATGCAAAATATTAAGCATAGCATTTCTTCAGTAAAATTTTTCATTTAATTAATCAATTAATTAAAAGACTGTACAGTACATGAACTGGTTACTTGTACAGTGTAATGACATGGACCACACTCGCTGAACCATTGATTTTCAAGGGACCAATATATATGGACATTTGTTGCTGTCCAGAACACCACAAAAAAGTATAGCTGCACCATTTTTGCAGCACTGGCTGTTAAAGGCAAAACATACATACATGCCTGCACTGGAACATGTACAAAATCCCTTTTTTGCTAAAGTTGCACTGATAAAACAGTTTTACTTATTCTCCAATAACTGATAATCTAGACCAATACAAGCTGATACGTATATACCGATCGATACACGTAGCCAATCCAATATTTCACGATTATCTGTAATAGTGACAACTTAATTAGTTAACATTGAGTCATATTTGTGGTATCGTAGGTCTTGTACCCTGCCACAAGAAATAAACTTATTCCAAAAATTACAGAGGCAAATTGCAGTCCTCTCTTAAGTGAAAGTGTTCCTAGAATGAGATCTCTTCTTTAGCTTCAAATTCATCACGAGGCAACCCTCACATGCCAACCATACCTCTACACATGCACATCCTCTTTCTGTATTATTGGCTGCAACCAAACCATGTATCGTATACATGTAAAGTATATGTAAAGAATGTATAGCATACCTCACTTTTCCTACATTTATTTAATACTTAATTTTTTAAAATTGAGAAATTTTTTGAATAATCTGAGGTGTGTTGGGTTTGATAGTTAATTCAACATGTTAGATTATACCTAAAATCATATTTGTCTGTAAATTTACAGTTTGATAATGATTTCTACACCCTACATTGATTGATTTGTACAGTCTATTTATAGATAGTCAATATGATCTTATACAGCCAGTCAATATCGATTGATATATAGTAAGACTATTATTGCTCGATCCTTCGTTTTAGTTCTCGTTTGAATTCCTTGTTATCTACAAGCAGTGCATGCCAAATAATTTCACTGGTTGCATCATGGGGTTTTATCCACAAAAAAAAGTCTATGTCCACACTAAAGAACAAGGTCACCAAAATAATCCATGTTTCCACATAGACGTCTTGCTGCTTCTTGACTAACTTGAAATAGAGAATGTCAGTCTTCGAAACAAGGTTAAGCTCAACACTATTGCTAATGTATATATCAATCAATATTTACTGTACAGTATACATCAATCAATATTGCCTGTATACAATAATATTGACTATATATAAATTGGCGGTACAAATCAATCAATGTAGGCTGTATAAATCATTATCAAACTGCAAATTAACAGACAAATGATTGAAACTAAATTTTAGATGTTGAATTAATTAACTATCAAACCCAGCACACACCAGCACACGTCAAAGTATTCTAAAAATTTCTCAAAATTCTTTAAATTAAATATTAAGCAAATGTTGACAAAGCAAGGTATACATACTAGCATTGCTTACACACAAATGTTTAGAATATCAATCTTGATAATTGAATCCTTGCCCAAAATCTATTTATTTATTAGAAACGTACCAAGAATTTTTTCAACTGCTGCTCTAAAACTCAATTGCTATACCTAATTCCTGATTTATGTAGTTAGCAGATCATTCTCATGCCAAACTGCAAGCAGAAGAAGATGCTCCTAACAGCACACACATATTCAACACACGTTGAGGCCAAGAAAGACGCTACCACAATAGAATCAAACAAGAACTACAAATACCGGAATCATTACTGTTGACTTTCTGCACAGTGCGTCGTGTACAAGAAACCCGGGACAGCAAGGATAATATCCAGGCACTTGGACACACACAACACACACACACACACACACACACACAGACAAAGACAGACAAACACAGACAGACAGACAGATAGACAGACATACAGACAGACAGACAGACACACACACACACACACACACACACACACACACACACACACCCACACACACACACACCCACACACACACACACACACACACACACACAGACAAACACACACACAGACAAACACACACACACACACACACACACACACACACACACACACACCTATCGGTTTTCTTAGTGTGACTATCCGCCCACTAACAGTCAAATTTGATGTTCCTTTGTTGGCTGACTGGGCTGATAGAGACGTCATCACTTCCTTTACAACTCCAACTGACACAAGAGACAAGTTCTCATTACTGATATTTAGCCAAGCAACACACAAGAGTGATTCTCACGGAAATTTGGCATCTCCGTGTCCTGTGCTTGAACCAAGTTGGTAGAAGCACAAACAGACGGTCTGACAGCAACTGAAACAAAATACAAAATGTAGATCTTTACTGTGGAGGGATGGAGGGATTGTACAGGATTAGTGTCTTCTTTCATTCATGAATCTGTCCATCAGTCTGCTTGTATGTCCATCTCTCTGTCTGTCCATTGTTTGTCCATCTCTCTGTCTGTTTGTCTACTTATCGGTTCATTGTCTGTCTGTCTGTCTGTTCATCTGTCTGTTTGTATGTCCATCTCTCTGTCTGTCCTCTCTCTCTCCTGTCTGTGTATTGTTTGTCCATCTTTCTGTCTGTTTGTCTACTTGTCTGTCCATTTGTCTGTCTGTCTGTATGTCCATCTGTCTATCTGTCTGTCCATCTTTCTGTCTGTTTGTCTACTTGTCTGTCCATCTTTCTGTCTGTTTGTCTACTTGTCTGTCCATCTTTCTGTCTGTTTGTCTACTTGTCTGTCCATTATCTGTCTGTCTGTAAGTCTGTCCATTGTCTGTCTGTCATCTGTCTGTATGTATGTATGTCCATCTCTCTGTCTGTCCTTCTCTCCATCTGTCTATCTGTCCATTGTCTATCCATCCATCCAAACATCTATAGATAAGTCCCATTTTGTCTGTCCCGTCCGTACGTGGAAGTTGCGTCATGCTGTACAGACAGGAAGTAGAGTCGGGACAGGGTGGAGGCTAGTCACTTTGATTCTCCATCTGTCTGTCTGTCTGTCTGTCTGTCCATCCATCCAAACATCTTTGATTCTCCATCTGTCTGTCTGTCTGTCCATTTGCCTGTCTGTCTGTCCATCTGTCTGTCAATACATATATTTAAAATTTCAACACTATTACGTCTGTCCATCTGCCTGTCTGTCTGTCTGTCCATCTGCCTGTCTGTCTGTCTGTCTGTCCATCTGCCTGTCTGTCTGTTCATCTGTCTGTCTGTCCATCCTTCCAAACATCTTTGATTCTCCATCTGTCTACACGTCTTCCTTTTTCCATCCAATCAACTTCCCATCATCCGTCTCTTTCCCTCTGTCTGTCTATCAAGTCCAACCATTTGCCCACTTGTCTGTACATGCTGCTATCCCCTGAACTCTCCCATTAATTAATTAAAACATCGTACCAACTGGCTGTGTTGTTGACATCACCGGCATTGAGCTCGTTCCCAGTGTGATCACATTTCTTGGCTTGAAATGCTTGAAAGGACAGTTGGGCTTGAGGCAGCCGCTCGGTTAATCTCAAAGCAACACAACAACTCACTCTTCAACGGCTAAACATTCGACATTCTCACAAGAATGTGAGAAATAGACGAAAGTGTCACCATTCACAGTGATATGCATATGTCTGAACGGACATGCTGATCGAAAGCACGACCCTTGTAGCCACAACGCACAGACAGTGTTGTTACCGAGTGCAGCTTGACTGTGACAGAAAGGGCATTGGTCACCCTGGAATAGAGACAACAGTCAAGACGTACAAAAAATAAAAAATAATTTGCATACAAATAATTTATATAAATAAATTATTATTAAATAACAAAAATAAAAAAAATTGTATACAATTAATTTATATAAATTAATTATATGCAAATTATTAATTTATTTTTATTTATTAATTAATAAATCAATAATTTGCATACAATTAATTTGTATTTTTATTTATTTATATAAATTAATTGTATGCAAATTATTTATTTATTTATTTTTTATTTATTAATATAAATAAATAGCATACAATTAATTTATATTAATAAATTATTAATCAATAATTCACATGATTGGTGACTATATCAACTGTACCTTCAGACATTCAGGATTATAATAGAAGTAACAATCGTCTCCTTTCGTAGCCATTCGATCGCCTCAACCCTGCAACACATATGAAATACATCCAACACATAAACTAATCGACGTCATGCAACTTCTGTGTTTCACACCACAAAAAGGACACAACAGACAAACAGAGACTTGAAATGAGTTTAGATGAAAAGTGCGTGGGTGTGACAGATAGGTGTGTGTGTGTGTGTGTGTGTGTGTGTGTGTGTGTGTGTGTGTGTGTGTGTGTGTGTGTGTGTGTGTGTGTGTGTGTGTGTGTGTGTGTGTATTTACCATTCATGATACATTTGTCATCTGTCAATTGTTTGTCAACCTGTCTGTCAATTGTTTGTCTATGTGTCTGTCCATTGTTTGTCTGTGTCTATCAATTGTTTGTCCACCTGTCTGTCCATTGCTTGCCTGTGTCTATCAATTGTTTGTTCACCTGTCTGTCCATTGCTTGCCTGTGCCTGTCAATTGTTTGTCCACCTGTCTGTCTGTATGTCCATCTGTCTGTCAATTGTTTGTCTGTGTGTCTGTCCATTGTTTGTCTGTGTGTCTGTCCACTGCTTGCCTGTGTCTGTCAATTGTTTGTCCACCTGTCTCTGTCTGTCTGTCTGTCAATTGTTTGTCTATGTGTCTGTCCATTGTTTGTCTGTGTCTGTCAATTGTTTGTCCATCTGTCTATCCATTGTTTGTTTGCTTGTCTGTCCAATATATGTCCATTGTTTGTCTGTCTGTCTGTCCATTGTTTGTATGTCTGTCTGTCAATTGTTTGTCCATCTGTTTTTCTGTCCATCTGTCTGTCCATTGTTTGTCTGTCTGTCTGTCCCATCCATTTCTGTCCATCTGTCTGTCTGTGTGTCTGTCTGTGTGTCTATCCATCTGTCTGTCTGTGTGCCTGTCTATCTCTCTGTCTGTGAGTCTGTCCATCTGTCTGTATGAGTCTGTCCATCTGTACATCTGTGTGTCTGTCCATCTGTCCGTCTATCCATCTGTCTGTGACAGTGTCAGTCTATCCGTTTGTCTGCTTATCCGTCACTCTATCAGCAAACACGTGCTACACAATCCAGTCACTGCAATCTGTACCCAATGCTGCTGCTTTGTCCTCCACAACAGCCAACTTCTCATCCTTCACGTTCTCCACTCCTCGTTGCTGTTGATCCCCATCAGCTCCTTGCAGGCGTAGCTCTTGTAAAAAGATTGCCAACCCATTAGCTTCTCTAGCAGTCTTCACCAAAAGTCAGATGAAGAGTACTTGCAGTCCCTCTCTGTTGATATTCAGTGGCATAATGAAGACATACGACATTCTTTCAAAGAATCAGCCATGCTGGATGATGATCTGTTCCAACAGGAAAGGCAGAAAACAACCATGAAGGAGACTGAAATACCCAGTAGTGGTGAAGACAAGAATCAGACAATTGAGACAGTCAAAACAAGTCTCAATGAAGTCATGGTTGACCTAGAAACTGGACTTGCCCCCAACATGACAAATAATGATGGATATCTGACAGCTGTTAAAAAGGTTTGTGAAACTACTGGAAATGTTGAGGAAAATCAACACATCCACCGACCAAGCAGCAGCGTTTAGTTTCAGCATTACACACTTTTGGCAGTCATACAGGGATAACAAAGCACAGGCAAAGAATTTGGGTGCAGCCTACAGCCCTCAGCAGACGAAAACACATGAGAAATTCAAGCTCTGTTCCTGCAAAAGCTGGCTGCCCCAGTGTGTTTAATAGTAGGAGATCAACTCCAACAACTCCTTCTGTCAGTGGGTATGTGATGCCGAAGCGAATACAAAAGATAAAGAGACAGCACAGTCTGTCCGCCAGTATTCAGCAGAACAGCAAAAATGTTGACAGTTTATTATAAACTTTATACTTAGAAGCATGTTTACTATAGATATACAATGTAAGGTATAGATTACGTGTAAGCCCATGCAATATTCCTGAAGAACTAAAAAGTTATTCTATGTCTACGTGACTATACGTACCGTAGTCTAGCTACTAGTAGTCTGCATATTTTAATAGATAGCTAGCTGTATTACGTGTCCACCAGTTTGAAGAGGTCTCTGCTTGAACAGCTGAAAGTTGGAACAGCTCCTTTTGCGATGCAAGTGCACTGACGCAGATTTCTGCTGAATTATGAACTAAGAAAAATAAGTTATCACAACGTAAGGTAGACGAAACGTCTAGCCTACCTGCTATAGCTACTTTGTGCGCATGTGCTTTGATGGCCCCCGAGTTCAAAAATTACGACGCAGCTACCGCTTCAGCAACGTCAATGGTGTGGCGTCGCAAGGTGCGCAGTAGTCAACGAACGCAAACAACAATACAATCATGTTACGTTCCTTCTGCCAACGTCACGTGCAGATTACAGGTATACGGGTCGTTTATCCGGGTACTGAAGAAAGTGGGCCAAAAAAAAAAATTCGCCCGGGGAGAGCTCGCCGGAAGAATGTAGGCGGAAATGGTCTGGGTACGCGAGACTAATTTTAGACGAGAGGAAGGTATTTTGCAAATATCCGGGTCTTCAGAAACGCCCACAGTCGTTTGCCCGTCTACGCCCGTCGAAGAGTTGCCGTGTTCGATACACGTGTTCCCCGCAACGCCGGCAACGTCTTCGAAATGACGATGTTCAGCGGGACGGTCGAAATGACGAGTCGACATTTGTTATATACGGGGAACAGATTATCGGGTGAGTACTACACGTGACTTGCACGTTACGGGATTCGCGTCGAAATTATGTGCCAGGTTTGATACACCTGTTCCCCGCAACGGGACTGTCGAAATAGCTTCAACGGGATCCATAATCCAATCAACGGGATTTTTTGAAACTGGACACGTCTCGAATACATGCTAGGTTCGATACACCTGTTCCTCGCAACGTCAGCAACGTCTTCGAATTCGCAGTAACGCGGCGTCCAAGTCGAAATGGCTTCAACCAATCGCTAATCCAATCAACGGGATTTTTGGAAACGGTAATTCAACGGGCTAAAGCTATATGAATGAGAATTCTGTCTGCCTGCTAAAATGCATGTGAACTCATGCAACAACCTAAATTTGCGTACGACGTTAAATTAATTAACTTTATGAGAATTTTGTCAGGGCTGCTAATTCTGTGAATTGACGCCACAATTGATTACTTAATTAATTAGTGGGTTTTTTTCTAGAGTTCAAGAGACGACGTACGTTTAGTACATTTCGAGGAGCGCTTCATTTCTTTCTTGCTAGATTAGAACTAAATTAACGTCAACTTGAGTCAGCTGTCACTAGCCAAATCTAGCGAGCGGCATACGGAATCGAATTGCAGGGGCGTAGGAAGCAAAAGTGACTGGTCCGGCCTAACGCGCGCTAATGGGTGGGGTAGCGTTGCGCGCGCTAGTAGATGGGTAGAGCAACACTATATCATAGTTCACATCTCTCGGGAATGTTGATAGTCTCGACTCCATGTCACATTTAGAGATGTATTGTACAAGCAGTCTCGACCCACACACACCACACACACACACACATACACACACACACACACACACACACACACACACACACACAGGCACCAATCACCAATATATTACCTATTTGATCGGCTATACCCGTTAACCAGAAGTTGATGCCATTGAGAAAGTGGTCTTTTCGAATATTGGTCCGGCCATGGCTGGACCAGCCGGACCGCATCCTACGCCAGTAGTCCTCCTCCTCGCGCGCTCTCCACGTGTTTTGGCACGTCCTTTTTGT
Source organism: Corticium candelabrum (assembly GCF_963422355.1). Classification (NCBI taxonomy): domain Eukaryota; kingdom Metazoa; phylum Porifera; class Homoscleromorpha; order Homosclerophorida; family Plakinidae; genus Corticium; species Corticium candelabrum. Next base: position 4,621,701 of record NC_085095.1, read on the forward strand.
TCCACTTGCCCAGAGCCGTATGTAAACGGCTCTGCACTTGCCAAGAGCCCCGCAGTAGCGGATTAGGTCCGTCGGGTATTTGGTCCGCGCATTAGCGCGCGCTCGTATTGCTCAAACAGACTAAAATCTAAGCGTAGCTATACACATAACAGTCTGCTCGTCTGTTTGTCAAACAAGTGTAGAGTACCTCTAGACAAAATCATCATCATTTATTTTGATTTCACACACGGCATGGTAACGTCTAATCTAACAGCAAATCAATGGAACCAATTGGGTTCGAAGATAACCTAGCTATACTTATACGCAAATGATTGCAGCCTGCCAGGGAATCCAAGAAAGACGCTGTGCGTGAGCGCTAAGTGCGCTACAGTTTCGCGCTAGGGCCAAATCCGCGAAGAGATTGCAGAGATCCGAGGTAAATGCGGTGCGCTAGCGCAGGATGTCTTCCGGTACAAGTGCGTTAGCAAGCGGATCTATTTGTCTACGTACAGCGTACAGTGTACACCTGTCTTTAGTGCGGCCATGCGTCATACGGGCACAAGCGCTGGGATACCCGGATTCATATTACAGTTGCATAGCAACACGTTGGACGCTTCATTTCGTCTAGCGCGTTCTCAATTTATAATGGTAGTTATTGAGGTGGTGGGGTTGCTTCGTTCTACCGACTACCATGTAGCTAAAGTAGCAGCAGAGGTAAACATGAGCGAGATCTGTACAAGGTCGCTAACGTTTGCATGGTTGTTTCTGCTGTTGTAGGTTTTACGCAGCCATCACCCTAACCATTTCGAGGATCCTGTTCTGAAAGGTCTGCTAGAGTTCGAATGGGACGAATTTCTCTCACATAAGAAAACCGTTCGTTACATGAAAACTCAAACTTGTAGCTTGCAATTGTACTCTAACTAATCATCTAACTTAGTGTTTGCGCATATGTTACCTCAGGAATTTAGAGGAGAATTGTGGGCATACAAAGATTCGGTCATTTGTTTTGCTGATGGTCAACCGGTTGGAGGAGCAAAGACGTTTCTTGACTGGGCATCAGCACTGGATTACTCAGATTACAGGTAAATCACTGTTAATACAAATCTGCTGACAGTAGAATTCTAATGTGGCTTTTAGACCAACTCCGTTGTATGCGGCCCTTGCAAATGATGCATATCTTGATCGGTTCAAAGACCCTGAAGTAAGATAAGACAACAGGATAACTCATCAAACAACGCATCATCTGTTGTGTGTTTCAGTTGCAGTTTGTTTTCTTGGATGTAGCTGTTGATAATGAACCAGCTGGAAAGCTCGTGTTTGAGGTTGGACAGACTTCCGTGTTGTAGTTATGCTTACAGATTTATAGACTTGAGGCATATCCTTTAGCTCTGGTTTCAAACCATCACATTAATTAATTGAGACAAGAGGATGTTTGATTTGTGGTTTTGATACGTACCACTGATTTGTAGCCATGTAATGACCACGTGGTGGCCTGAACTGTTGGGGGCATGTTTTAGACTACTGACTATGGGGGGGGGGGGATTTCACGACGGGGGTGACGACGGCAGAGAGAGACGACGGCAGAGAAAGACTGAGTCAAGTCTAGGCATGTTTGGATAAGTGACGCTAATCTCTTTCATTCCTAATTCAATTCTCTATAACACTGTCACAAACACATCAATAAACAGACCTCATTGCAGAAAGCAGCAAAGCTATACATACTTACAGAGATGGAAGGGCATATACAATATACTGTACCTTTGCATCAAGGGGTGTTTGTTAGTACATGCTCTTGATAGATACACAATCAGTAGAATAACTGACTAAATTTAAAATTAACTGACATCACATAAATCAGTTTATCATTGCCTTCGTTCTAGCTGTACAAACAAAAGTGTCCAAAAACCTGTGACAACTTCAAAATGTTGTGTACAGGTGAAATGGGTGAGTCATCCAACAAAGTGACACTTCACTACAAAACATCTGTTATACATAGAATAGTACCAAATGGATGGATACAGGGAGGAGGTATAATAGATCACATCCATGTTCATATGGCTATTGGCAGTCACAATGCCGTGTTTGTTCTATCAAGATATTGAATATGGTTCAGGTGCTGGAGGAGAGTCAGTATATGGCGAGACATTTGAAGGTCAACAGACAAGTGGATCTGTAGATTATTGTAAGAGGTTTTAAACCTAACTTGTAACAGACGAGAATTATAGTGTCCTTCACAGCCAGCGAGGAGTTTTGGGAATGGCAAACAAAGGCAGACACACTAATGGCTCACAATTTTATATTACTCTCAAAGCCAGCCAGTGGATGGACAGACACTATGTCGCTTTCGGGTAAGAGACTCATCCACCCACCAATTAAAGCGTAATTAACTTAAATAATTACCTGTACATCCAACTCTCTCACTGCCTTTTACATGTCCATTAAGTTATTGATTACATACATACACACATGCATGAATGCACGTGTACATACAGGCATTTGTGCAGTATACAACTACCTACATACTTATTGATAATATAAAATATAGACATTTTAACATCCAGTCACCTCCTGTTTGGATATGCTACCCCGTGTTATCATTTGAAAGACATGACTCCAATGGTCACTGATCCTACAGTTCACATTGTATACAAACTCCTCACATGGTGTTGTCATTGCATGACATTGCTCTACCATTTCAGGCAGCTTGTTGAAGGAACACAAGTACTAAACAAGCTGGAAGCAGTGAAGACATACAATGAACGTCCAATTGTGCCAGTGAAAATTACAGACTGTGGCATTTACCAGCCCAGCTAACTGCTATGACAGTTTCATGGAAAAAGATCACTAGCTAAGCCACCAGCTCTACGAGAAATAACTTGGCTGTTTACAGCCCTAGAATGTAGGTTGTGTACTATACAAATTGAGTCTGTGTTAGTACTGTTATATTTTAATTTGTATACTATATCAAACTTGTGAATGAAGTGTTGTTGTCATTAGTTGATCTTGATTGCCATTATCGAATGCCTGCATTGACTGAACAGTTGCATACAAGATTACAAAATACTGCAACATACAAAAATATCAAACACTTACCCCTAATATACTGGAGAGTTTTGTTGACTGATGCCACTTCATTTTTGTTGGGTTGAGTTCCATGTGGTGAAATCCTCAAGCAAAACAGTGGCTTGTACATGTCAATAAACTTGATAGGTCAAAGAGATCAAGTTCAGTGAGGTAGATACATAGTGCAACTGGATTGTGCATACCACTTTATCTGGCACAATTGGTTTTATATATATAAATGTCTGTCAGATTAGCAAGTTGGCATACCCAGGTTGTGATTGAAATAAAACATTTCCCATTTATTCCTAGGCGATCGAAGCAAGCAGTTTGTATGGTAAAGCAATGACAAATAGAGTGGAATGCACTGTAATGTATTGTAACAAACAAACAAACAACAATCAGACAGTAAATACTATAACCCTGAAAGGTTTAGTAAGCGATCAACTTTTGACAAGTTCTCTAAAGATCAATGTCCAATTCCCATGGCAACTGTGCAGACTTTGAGGAATGCCTCCAGGAAGCAAGTGCTAAGGATCCCTACATCATACGGGAAATTCACCAGGCCTGAGTGACGTCTATATGACAAATTTGCCAAGGTTCAAATTGTTGTATGCTACATGAAAGATTCAATAACACTTCAGCATTACGAGCACATCACCAGAGACAAGTTGACATTCACTACTCCAAATTAATCACAACTATCCTCAATAACAATTCTTCTTCATTACCTGCACCAAGGAGGTTGTTTTATCAATGTTGGTATGTTTGTTTGTTGAGTTGTTTGTTTGTGAGCAGGATTACTCAAAATTGTGAGGATGGATTTTGATAAAATTTGACGGGATAATAGAACTTTGATAGAAGAACAATTGGTTAGTGTTGGGGATCCAATGTCAGTATGTGGTGTGTGTGTGTTTGTGTGTGTGTGTGTGTGTGTGTGTGTGTGTGTGTGTGTGTGTGTGTGTGTGTGTGTGTGTGTGTGTGTGTGTGTGTGTGTGTGTGTGTGTGTACATGCTAAGTGAACATAAAAGTCTTTCAAATAGTTGTCATGAAAAACAATTATTAATGGCACTATGATGTAACTGAGCTGCCTTGGCTTTTAGTTTCAATTAAAACTACATGGACAGTAAAGCAGAGGGACAAACAGATGACAAACAGAAGGGGAGGTTAAAAGTGTAATACGGGAACCGGACACTGCCAAGCTCATGTGAGTCTGGGGACGAGGCTAGCAACACCAGCCGTCTGCTAGATAATTTTTGCTGTCGCAGTTCTAACAAATTTGCAGCATACATGGTTAGCCTCGGCCTCCCAGACCTGTGTAGCACCGATTCAAAATCATCACGCTGATTCAAAACCATCACAGCGCTACACGAGTCTGGAAGGTTGAGGCTAATACATGGTAGTGCATGCTCAAATATTTGCTTACTGACTTTATGGTCTGGTATTTCATCCGGCAGCTCCATGCTCACTAAGACCGCTGTAAGATAAGTCCAACACCGAGCTGTGTTTGCTAAGTGATATCCTCCTCCTCCAAGAACAAGAAGTGGCACATCCCAAGACATCAGATGTTGAACACATTTGGTTATGCTCTTTAAGCTTAGGTTGAACCCTTCAGCACCACCATCACTTATCGGATCACCCACAAGACAGTCAGCACCACACTGACACACTATGGCATCAGCTTTGAAGCGATCCTTGACAACTGCAATAACTCTGCACAACACATTATCATTAGGAAGACAACTACAAATTCCAGACATTGTCGCATAGCATGAATACTCTGCTACTTAAAAAATGACAAATCAATATTTCTCCTGAATTCCAACTGGTTTTCATGTTTTGTTGTGTCTGCATCACTATCAGAAGTCATTAGTGTAGCACCCACTTAATTAATTAACACTTCATCACATGATTATCACATGTTAGTCTCATCACTATATTATTCCATCCTACTGTACTTTGCAATCAGTTTGCTATCAAACCAATTTTGAGTGTTGGTTAACTTCAATGTGCTCAGTCAATGTTGGTGACAGACATATGCATTAATTTTAATAACTATGTCAGCACTTGTGCTTGACTGCACTGCACTGACTGCACTGCACTACACTTTGACCTACTCAAACTCATTTCAGTATATGTGTCATGCACAAAGTGTGGGTATGGACAAACCGTTGATTTCTAGTTTTTCTAGGAAATTTGAGGGTTAGGATTAGGATTAGGATTAGGGTTAATTAATTGGGTTAGAGTCTAGTGTTAGGGTTAGGTGAGCATAGTTTGTATTGACGATCCATGGTTTGTATTGGCGATCCATGGTTTGTACAGGCAATCCATAGATTTACCAGGCAATCCATAGATTTACCGGGCAATTCATGGATTTTAACAGTCAATCCATGGATTGTCCAAATCGGCGCTTTCCGCACAACAAATATACCTACCTAACATGAATCCAGTTAGTCAGACTATATAAGATGCTACAGAACCTGCATGCAAAGAGAGCTACATAGCCTTGTGTTTGAGTTATTGGAAGTCTGCCGTAAATGATCCCGAGCCTAGCTGATAAAAGGAGAAGGGTTGGGTTAGCAACCAAACCTCGCAGAAACCGTAAACGGCAAGAAGAACCATATCAATTACTTCAACAACATGCAAAGAGAGAGATACATCTCCTCCAAGAATGACGAGTTCTGGTCAAAGCCACAGGGAAGCCTGAATAAGCTCTGATGAGCAGATCTATCTTTACTTCCACCCAAAATATACACATAGCCACATAGAACGTTAGAAGTCTGTTTCAGGAAAGGAGAGTTTATTAATTAGTGCGGCTATATTGCATTAGTTTGAAACTTATGAGCAGAAGATACTTGGACCGAGTTAAATGGGATGGGATGGCAGTGGGAAGTTGACAAGTGACTAAGGAAGATGCTGATTTAGTCTAGACATGAGAAACACCATATCTATTGTGTAGGCTTTGTCTTGGACAGCTAGTTCTAGAGAAGCAGAAAAGACATTGATTGGTTGAACACCACCTAATGAATGCATAATTACTGCAAGATTCAGTCTCTAGGACAACTCTAATACAAGTTCACACACCAACAGACAGACAAAAATGATAAAGACACTTTCTACCAACAACTGCGCAAGACTTGATAAACGAAATACTAAGCCATGATATAAAGATAGTAATAGGATGGAGACTTCAATGTTTAAGGCAATGCAGACAGTACTTGTTATGACACTGTAAGAGGACCTTTTGGATCAGCAAGCCAAATAAATTACAACAAAGATCTATAGACTGTCTTTCTGCATGTAACACAAATGAGCTATGGGTGGGAAACACAATGATATACACAAGAAAACCTGGCATTCACCAGACAGGAACACATGACAGAATTGATTGCATCAGTATCAGGAGATGGAGAAGTGCACTGCAAGGTTTGAGGAGTTTCAGAGGTGCAGACATAAGTTCACATCATTACCTGGTGAGCGGAATCGTAACATTGAAGATATAGACAGTATGAAAGCATTTGACATATCAAAACTCAAAGTTGCCCATATGTCCCAAGAGTTTCAAGACAAAATAAACAACAAATTTCTGCTGTTACATGAAGAATACAGCATATAGAAGAACAAAGGAGATGTTTTCAGGAGGCAGTTAGAGAAGCAACTGAGACGAGCATTGGTAGAAAATATAAAATGGACAGTAGGATCAGCCTGGACATATATAAGAACTGATTGACAAGAGGAACAAACTAAAGTGAAAAAAGAGTGCGAGACTGTAGGAGACAAGGAAGAAGCAAAAGAGAGACAGACAAGTTGACAAACTGGTGAAGAAAAGCTGCAAGAAAGACATGCAGCCAAGAATGGTACGTGACACCAAAACACTACACTGAATATAGCTAGAGACCTGCATGGGAGGTGTTGGAACCAACAAAGATAAAAGCTGAACCAACCATAACCATCTGAACTGTTCACTTTTCCAAAAGAGAAAACTGACAGGCTACATGTTAACACCAGTCAAATTCATGCAGAAGAGGTCATGAAAGTAATTAATCAAGAAAATTACTGACTTAAGAACAAAGCAGCAGGAATAGATGAAATTCTAGCTAATCTCCTAAAGAATTGTGGTGAAGACATGGTAGCCAAGTTAACGACTGGTAGTTTGTGCAATCCATGTTGGAAAGAAGAGGTATCAACAGACTGGAGAAAAGGAGTCATTGTAAAGCTACCAAAGCTACCTAACTTAGGCTAAGTGACTGTGGAAACTGGCATAGGATAACGCTAATCTCAGTCCTGGAAAGTCATCTTCCCCGTGCTTCTGAATAGATTGAACCATACACGAGACGCACAAACTGAGGAAAAATGGCCCCAACAGATCATTGTAGCAATGTTTGTTGCAAACATCATAGAGCGAGGCCTGGAGTTTCAAAAACCTCTGTCTGTAACCTTTAGAGACATGAGTACCTGGTAAGCGTTTGACAGCATTCATAGAATATTAGATCAAGATACACTCTAGAAAATTCTCAGAACCTATGGTGTTCTGGAGAGATTCATCAATGTTTTTTGAAATCTGTATACAGGGTCGACCGATGTGTCAAAGTAGAGAAAGAAAACACAGAATTCTTCGCCATTGTCACAGGTGTATGACAATTAAGGGTGTTTACTTGTGCCCTTGTTGTTCATTGTCACCATAGATTACATGATGAGGAAACCATGGACAAGCCAGGTTTGTGATGCCGTTGGACAATGAAGAAAGCAACTTTCAGACCTCTCTTTGTGGACGACATTGCCCTGATGGCAGCAAGACTGTGCATCAGTTGCTAGAAAATAAGGCTATGCAGGTTGAGGAAGCAGTACTGTACTGACTTCACGGTTTATGATCTATCAACTACCAGTAGAAAATGTGAATCAATTTACAAGTCTTGGCAGCACACAGAAGAATTAAAGGAGATGTCAATGTAGAAATTAGTAAAGCAGTGCATGATATTCAGAAGAATGAACAAGATCTAGTGGACAAGCAGCAACACCACAAAGATTGCCAAGTCAAACGTTTTCAATTAGTAGCATGCATAGCAAGTGGGACTTGGAAGACAGCAGGAAAGATTACAAGGAAGTTGAATACCTTCCAGTAACGCTGCTTAAGAAAATTCCTAAGATAAAGATAACATACAGAGATCATGTGACCAAAGAAGACGCGCACGCGTGTGTGTGTATATATATATATATATATATATATATATATATATATATATATTACTGTTTAGCAAGTAATTTCAACAATGAAACAAAATGTAGAAAACCTTAGAAAGATGTGATAGTACTGGTCATCTGTAACACCACTCTTCAATGGTACATTGACCGAATATCCACGACCTGCCCTCTCACCAACCTCATCCGCATCACCTGAACCTGCAAACCACAAAAGAAGCCATCCAACATCACAACTAATATTTTGTTATTTCGTCAAACCAGGGAAGAAACCAGGACACCGTAGATGGAAAGACAACGTCATTACTTTGTTAGAATAATAGAAAGCTTCTTGAACCCCTTCAAAGACGAGAGAGTATGCAGAATCAAGATAGAATAGACAAATACACATCATGCAAGATATATGGTAAACAGAAAGCACCAGCAGGTTGTACTTTTTAAAATTTGTACCAAGCCAGCACCGAAAATAAAATAAAAAGTTAAGAAATTCAATAAAAATTTGCAGTCGTACCATCTCCATGATGCAAGTCCAGATCTACATAGAGAATGCGGTCAAATTTCTCTTGAAGTCTTAGAATACCCAAAACAATATCATTGACATAACAGTATCCAGATGCTCTAGACCTGACAATTGTTACACCTCTTAGATGCTATATGAACATAGAATACATTACAGTACAGACCGTTTTGCATGGTGCCATCCGCCAGTCCAATTGATTGCCACTGAATTTGTACCTGCCAGTAAGCAGTCGGCGGCTGTGAGTGTGGCTCCAGTAACCCAGCATACATACTTGTACATATCCTCAAATATGGGGCAGTCATAACCTATACAGCAATTTCAATCATGTCTGATCGACATTATTTTGCAAGTAAATGGAACTTCAAAGTAATAGAAATTTAGCAATACAGTACACACAATATGGTAGTACTAGAAGAATCAAGAAGGCCAACAAACAAATCGTCAGACAATTATTCTGTTAATAAGTTATAGCATACACTCATACCAAGTTGCAGACACGCAGCTGTAAAAGCTGTAAAAGTTGTAAAAAGACACAAAAGCAAACTGAGGTATAATGCTTGATATATGTCTCATATAGATATATCTGCTAGCAATTGTTAATTCACTGACTACAAAACGGAAACATCAAATACTGTATTTCCTCGTGTAAATGCCCCAACATTTATTGCTTTCATAATCTAACACGGTTAATTTACTCAATGGCTTTCTTCTACGTTCATGCTTACCTAAACAAATACCAATACAGAATTTCTTCTTTTACTCATCAAATTATGCAGACTAGTTCATTAGCTTCCAACTCCTCTCCATCTTTGTCTTCATCTTCCTTGTCTTCTTCAACTTGTACATTACCTGTCATTGTCGTATTTCTCTGGTGATTCTACTGACTTTCTCAAAACTGCTGTCTCATTCATGTACCAGGTATTTGAAGCCAGCATTTATTTCAGGTCGGCGTTTATTCAAAGGAGACGTTTATTTAAAGTAGATGTTTATTCATAATGACATCTAAACGAGGAAATACAGTAGAAAAAAACACCATATTACAACACAAACAGACAAATTAACAATCAGATCAACAACATACAGCCGGACAAATAGACAGACTAACATTTGTGGATTCAATGCTATTCATTCATAATGCACGAGCATGTCTGTGGCCCCAACTGGCACATATAATTAGCTGTGGTACAAAAACTAAAAACCACAAAACTATAAAACAATTACACTGTTCACTAGCTACTATATTCACTATCTACTGATTGCTAAATACTGTCTATATACTTTGCTTGTCAATTGTTAAAATGTAATCTAAACAATCAAATTACGTCCCCTCATCCCAGTTATAATTGTTTTGCTTATATCATATCGCAAAAGAACACTAGCCCAATTAGAGCTCTGCAGTTCTTATGTAGAAATACTGGTAGAATTTCTCAGGTAAGCTGAATTTTATAAGTTCTCCATTGACTTGACTGAAAACACCCAACAGGCCTTGTAAAACAACCTAAATGATGTGCAATTTGGTTCGCCAACCCAAACCCATCAAGTAATGGCAATTTCCTCATTTTCGTCAAGCTGCATCAGACAAACAAACAGACAGACAAAGAGACAGTAGATAGAAAACCTTGAAGTAGTTTCTGTACACTCAGTTGTTCTCATAGTCACACCACTGTATTTGAATAAATATTGATTAATTAATAAACCTGCGCTGGAAAAAGTTGGAAGAGGGGTGTGTCTTCCAGTCTCTTCCCGGAGAGGCTGGAAGAGCCCAATCAAACACACCCAAGCAAACACAAGTATCAAATCTCCATAATTTGCGTTTGTACATAAAGTAAACTGTAATTAGTCTACTACTCTAAATATAGTATCTGAAACATTAAGAGTTATTAGATAATCTTTGAAGTGATCAAACAGTTGCCTTTACATCTAACTAAATCAACCAATTTCAAACTATATAACATTATAGTCTAACAAAGTCCAAAGTCCTCCAACATCTTATCAGGGTCACCCTCGTCCTCTACAGCCTCCGCCTGTTCAAGCAGACCGACGTAGTCTCTCGAGTGAAATTCAGTCAATTCCTGTCTCGTGGCTGGTTTTGCTTCAATCACCCTGATAATAGACAAATTAGCAAGCAGCTACAGACTTTTGAAAACTTTGTTTCTTAATTAAACAAAAGACCTCAATCGTTGAGTGATTCTGTAGGCCTGTATAAGCTCATCTACCATTGCAGCCTAAAAATTACCCAATGCTAGTTAAAACGACACTAAGAGAGCAAATGCATAAACCCTCTCTGAAACTTTCGGCATCATGCTGGCCCTCTCTACCAACTCTAGACAAGTAACAAGAGCAACAGATTTCACAGCCATAAGTGTACGTTCTGCATAGACGGCTCTGTGCAGATGTGAAGCCTCGAGTACCCTGCAAGTCACTTGACTGTGCTAATCGCTTTTTTGTCGTGCGCAGTTTCATTTAACTGCGCATGCGCAAATGCATTAAATTTTTGAAAGAACTGTCGCACCTTGCGTTTACAGTAAGCATACTTGAGTTTTCCAAGCGTCAATAAGGGAGTTCAAAAGCTGAAATGTCCTAGAGAGCTCTAAGAGGATTTTCAGAATTCTCATAGTCAGCCAATTGCAAGCTGAATACACGTGCCCTGTCAGCCTCAATCAGAGCCGCGTAGAGTTCATAGCTCATCAGAGGCAAGAGCTCATACACACAGTAGCATCTAGATCAGTGAATATAAATGCACGTGATTGGGCGGTAACAGGACGATCAGAGAGATATCTGTTTAGACGATGCGGCATTCGATTTGGCATTCGTCCACAAGTGTGGGGGTGCAGCGGATGTGTGGCGAGGAACTCTAGACGTGTACCGTGGTTGCTGCCGCTGCTGGGTGTCATTCCTCTTTCACAATTGTGTTGCATCATTTAGTGCAATCGGAGTAGGCTACAGTTGATGCATGTTTGCTTCGATTGGGCTATCGATCCCTTTCTCAGGCGTATGTAATCGAGCCCACTCGATGTGTGATCATGTCTAGTACACAGTCCCTATCGTCTGATGTTTCTCCACCGCCTGTCAGCGTGGCGATCGAAGGACCTCGTCGTGCAGGCCCGTACCTCCTCGGGCCTCGCATCAACACGGTTAGCACGTCGCCAGTGCGAAGCATTGTGCAATGTCTTGCAAAACGCGACGGTACGGACTGTTTTTATGCAATCAAGATGTTGCAGTTCGACGGACAGCCGCAGGCTGATCGCCAAGGCCGCATGCTGTTGCACACAGAGTATTCTCTTCTGTCTCTGTTGGCTGATCAGCGAGGTGTTGCTCATCATCATGGTTTGTTCCCGGACACTTACGAAGGGCCTGAGTTGAACGAGGAGGGAGTGATGGTCGCGAGGCGAGAGAAGAGACGTCTTTGTTTGGTTCTTGACTGCACTATAGCACATGATTTCAGTCCGGCAACGAGGAATCTAATCAACCTACAACATTACGTCATCAGGGAGAAGAAACTACCAGAAATGGAAAGTCTCATCATATTCAGAGACATCGCGAAGACCGTGAGAGACGTTCATGCGGTAAAGATGCGTTTCACTGTACTACAATACGGAATGGAAGTTTTTGCAGCTTGGTGTGGGTGTGGGTGTGTGACAGTAGGCGGTTCTTGTATTTCGGTATTCACCATCATCTTTTCTGGCTAATGCATTGTTATTACTCATCCTGTAGCTTCCATCTTGTAGAGTCTGATGGTGGTGTGGGTTTCATTTTACCTTTTTTTACAAGAGTTGTTGCAGCACTATAAATGCACTATATGCAAGGAAGATATTGGTAAGCAATCAAGTAGATTCATATTTAACCAGTAGATGAAGAAGACTGGGTGAGAACGACTTGAAGATCAAGTCTCTAGTCAGACCATTTTGTTGGATTGAAATTGGTGAGCTGTTGCTGGCTCTGAAGTCGAGAGTGCTGCATCCCAGCAAATGCATTGAAACATCACAGTCAGGATGGTTGTCTTCCTACAGTGAAGTCGGATTCCCTGTGTTAGCTTGTTCCCAAGATGCCGGTGGATAAAATGATTACAAAGAATGCTTACTGCTTCATCCCTGCACATAATCACTTTATTAGCATGTTCTCCGTCTTTCAAGAATGTCTTGTTCTTGGTAGATTTTAGCTGTTAGGTAAACTTAGAATGTTCATTATGTAGAGGCTGGATTGTACACATATTATTACAGTGGTGTAACAAAAGGGTCTAGCAGTTAGACTGCAGGTTTGAAAAATGGACTTTGTTAGTGTGCAATTTTTCTTTAACTCACAGGATGATTAAATGGTATACTGATAGATATTTTTTGAGTATATCCATAGTCTTGTACAGGCTATTGTACTATATGAAGCAATGCGCAAGTGTGGCTTCGATCTTCAAACTCAATTTTTAAAGACCACGGGCCACTGCATTTGGTTAGTACATGCTGTGCTGAATTTGGGCCCTTTATTTTTGGGTACTGTGTTTTGGTTACACTTATAATGTGACAACACACAACACACTTTAGCATGAATTAGGCCCAACTACTTGAACTACTTCAAAAGTGCTGGTAGGTCCTTCTTTGTTGGTGAAAGTACCATTTTCATGGCAGTTTGACTAACAGATGACAAGCAATCATGAATGTAACCTGAAGTAGATGGTTGTATTATACTCAACTAACTGTGGTATAACCGCCAACAAAAATTTACGTTCTGACACCACCAGTAACTACAGTATAGGACTGACTGTCGGTCACAGTGTTTTGTAACAGAAGAAGAGTAATCTATGTGATACAGGCCATCATTGTGTTGGGATGTGATATTCTTGATTCATTTACTGATCACGTCTAACTTAGTATTGGAATAGTTTTCTACCACTAATGGAGCAGTGCCAGAATACAAATTGACTATGTGAGTGTGAGATGTGGAAATGATACATCACGTAAATACTATTGCCAAGTTTCCGTATAAGCCTTAGTGCGTATGTGTCTGGATCTGTATGAATCTGTGTTGCACTTGATGACTGGAGATAGTGTGTATATAACAAACGTGAGTGGCTGAGTTTCAATGTTGACAAACCTTATTCTGGTTCAAATTCTATAGTTGCATGTTTTACACCTTCATTCAGCAGCTGTTATTATTATTAAATGTAGAATCGTTATCAAGTTGTGAAGGCACCAAACATTTGGTGGTGGGTAGTTGTTAATAGAGTTAATTCATCTATTTCTAGTTATGCGTGATGTTTAAAAATTGGTACATAATTCTGTGTTTGGCAGTCTTCTTTAGTCAAATTTGGCTCTGTGTAAGTGTATGACTTATTTTAGTATTTGCATTAACATTTTGCATTTCTAATTTTATAGTAAATTATCTTAAAGTGTGTTCTTTGTTTTCAGAGAAATATTGTGCATCGTGATCTTAAGCTAGGAAATATGGTTTTAAATGAGAGCACAAAAGAGGTTATAATCACAAATTTCTGCCTTGGTAAACATCTTCTGAAGGATGAGGAACTGCTGGTAGACCAGAGAGGCAGTCCTGCTTATATCAGTCCTGATGTACTAAGTGGTGAGTACACAATAATCATTGTGTGACTACTAAAGTGTAATACGTACAAACCGATTTACTGGCATGCATATATGCTTGACTAGCTATATCCCATTCTCCGCACTGGCAGATTAGATATGAATATTACTAATGGTTAGTAAATTTGTGTTATTAATAGTTGTAGTTAATTAATTTATCGTTGTATGCATTCATGAAGTATAATCTCATTCACCTCGTTCTAATTTATTGTGATCCAGTAGCAAAGATATCATCCATGTAAACACAAATGCCTTTCAAACCTTCCGGACTTTGGCCATGACTTGCTGAAGAATGGCAGGGGCTAAGCTGATGCCAAACGGTAGACGTCTGTATTTCTTTACTTGTGTCTCTCTTTTAGTTTTCAGTCAACATTGCACTAGATCTGCTTCCTACAGACTTGAGATAGTCAATGCATACAGTAGCCACACCAATGATCTTTCTCGCCCAATCCATACCCAAGAGATTGGAACCCTGATCTTCGTTATCATGCCTTTGAAAGTCACAATTCCACTCGAAGCATTTCTTAATCGCTCTCTTTTCTGTAATTATCAGTTCTGGTCTACCAATTCTATTCCATGTCACCTCGTCCAACAAAGAGACATCAGCTCCCATATCCACACGAAAAGTCACTAAGGGCCTGGTTACACTGCGTCTGCGTTTGGTTAGGGCACACTAAACGTTTTCCACAAAAACGAAAACACAGACGGAAAGACAGACGCAAACACATTTGAAGATGCAGGCACGCATGTGCAAGGGTCTGAAGCAGGTTTCTATGCCTCTTTGGTTTTTCCTTGTTCATTGCTGTCGTTCACGCCTGCCATATTTCAGTAACAGTAAGCATTCACCCTCATCTCTAAACTGTCGCTAACCTTAGACTAATTCACTTGCCAATTTACTAATAGCAGATTTCATCAACACAGAAACGACCGGCGTCTTTTTGCTGTTAATGTTCTTTGTGTGGTCGACTGAAGCAGAGAGACGTTTGATTGAGGTTTGGGGTGAAGTTTTAGTCTCATGGGATGGCCGAATGGGGAGTAAGTTGAAGACAATTACAAACGCGTGCGGATAGTGTGACCGAAAACGTAAATTCCCGTTCGTTTCAATGGACGCAAATGCAGATGCAGACGCAGTGTGATCAAGCCCTTAACAATCATTTTAGTCAAGCATCACTTGAAGGTTTTTTCGATGTATTGTGAACAGTTTTGGCACTGTAAACACTCTTCGTGACAGACTCAACAGAATATCGATGACTTTCATCTCCTAATGAGGAATTGGCTTCAGATGCTTCAGACTCTGAGTGTTGTACTTTCTGGATTTTGTTAGTTTTGTACTTTTGAATGCTTTGCTTGTCTTTCCTGAATCCGTTAGAAAAAGAAAAGTGAGATTCTGATGCAATTTCCTGGTTCCTTATCTTCTTAGGACATTCCCATTGATAGTATTCTTTATTGCAGTCAAAACATATCACTCTTTGTCTAGCTATGTCCCAAATGATTGGCTGCAGCAGTTAAATGACACACATCCCAGAGTTGTCACTGTGTCCAATCAGTTAGATGAGACAGAAGTGAGTGCTGAAGTAATTATGTGCATGAGTGTCATGATTTACGCAATAGTTTGCAAGGTGTTGCGTTGTTGAAGTTTCTGTGAACACAGAGTCAAAGGATTGCATGTACATCACTTCTTTGTATCACGTGTTTCCTGATGGTATTTCATACAGTCTAAAAATGTTTTGCTTAGCTGCATGCACATAATAATGGACAGCTGCTCTCAGCACCGCTAAAGCTTCCAATGGACATTGCAAAGCTTCAAACAAGCCTGCGCAACTGCAATTCCTGGTCATGTTTAGAGATTGTCAAGAGAAGCATTATATAGTAAGGACTTAGCTTAGGTAACTTGGTCATCAAAGTTTGGATTTAGCTGCTTCATAAGTCTGATTTTTGTTTCAATAAAGTGTGGTTCGTTGTTGAGAAACTTGAATTCTGTAACAGAAATCAAAACGAGTACAGCCAGCCGGTGGAGTCCAAGGCCAACCTGGTCTGTCTGTGCTCCTTGAAAGGGGCGTGCTCACAGTCACACATGCACACTTGAGCCGATCTCAAGTGGGATAGCTCTTGCATCATAGCTATGACAAGTGACCTATGTTCAAGTGCCCTGGCAAGAAAACCAATTTCAATTGCTAGTAGCCCTTCCTAGCCTGTTTATAGGTTGTGCATGCACAAAAGGTCAAATGATGAAACTACTGCAAGGCTGTCTGTTTAGGCATTGATTGACAGGGAGGTCAGCAGTGTAAGCTTTAAACAGTGCAAAGCTTTGGTGGTCATGTGAACTGAGTGCTGTTGCTTACTCAGAAGACATGACTATCACTAGGGTAGGTGCTACAGGAATGAGACGTGTGCTTTCTGGGTCACCTGCGAAGAGCAAGGAACCCCAATCTTGCTGAAAGTGCCAAATTGCTTTTCGAATTTTACCAGTGTAGCAACCTCAATTTTCCAGAATTGAGATTTTAGACAGAAAAATTCTGAGAACTATATCTATGAGGTCTATCTACTAGACAAAGTCCAACACAACCTCTTACTGCAATATCTTGATCTTTCCAATTCAGGCAATAGAAAGACTTCAGTCAGCTTTGCCTTCAATGCAAATTAGAGCGCCCAAGACTTCGTGGTTACCGAGAGTTTGAATTAGTACACCCAATTCAAACACAATGAGATGTGCATGCACTAGCAAGAGCGATGAAATGTGCATGCACTAGCATGAGTATGCCCCTTTTAAGATTCTGCATGAAGCTGCCTGAGACAAAGATTAAAGTCGTGTTGTAGTAAAACAATAATTATGCAGATGTCACACCTGAATTCTAACTGTTGTCGTATGAGTAAACCATTATTTGGTCTATCCATTCATGCATATACAGTATTTAGTCTGTTGGCTGACATACATGTATGTATAGGCTATTGTATGATTAGGCTTTTTAGAAGCACTCGGGACAGGGTTATGGCCCTCGGCTTTGTATCATACACTGTACAATAAGTAATTTATACCATGGTCACATGATGTGTAACCAATTACGAGCACCTATTTAGATGGTGAATATGACATATTATGAGTATACTATGAGTATACAGCAAGTGTACATATAGTAAGGGGCCGTCTGTATTTATCAACGTTTTACAAAACCCAAGACTTTTCGTTTTTACCCAGACCCTCTACCCCACCCCGACAACGAAACGGTCAATGTCCGCACTTTTGAATCTATGTGATGTCACCTATATACGCTCTACCTCCAGAACTACCGTTACTGTATGATGTCTGTCCCTAATTAGCACAATGTGTCCGTCGTCTTCTCATAGTCATTCATGGGTCTTGCGTATATGGCAGGCCGAGCGACAGTGCCTTCTCTGCTGAGAAGAGACAGTTGCTGCTTCACTGCCATCTTGCAAATAAGACCCGTACACGTGAAAGTCCCATCTGTGGTCAACCATTAATAGTTTCTCCAACCGGTTAATGTACACTCTATTGTTCCTTCAGGTGTACTTGCAAACCACCTGTCAAGTTGTCCATAATGCTATTTACTTCTGGTTTCAAGAAGGAAACAACCTTTTACCCCACCCCAAACAAAAAATTTTTGTAAAGAGTCTTTAAATACGAATGGCCCCTAAATTACTTCCAGTTGATACCACACACTCACTTATTGCAGCTTTGGTAATGTGTACAACACATCATATATACAGTGTTGACACCATCTAAATAGACACTTGTGATTGGCCGCATGTCATGTGAACAAGGCATAATCTCTTAATCTTTTCTTATTCTTTGCATTCTTATTGGACTATGTCCCATTTCAGATGCGCCGTATTGTGGAAAAGCAAGTGATATGTGGGCTCTTGGAGTTGTACTCTACACACTGCTCTTTGGTATATTCCCATTTTATCACAGTGTCCCAGCCGAACTTTTTCGCATGATAAAGGCAGTGGAGTACTCAATTCCAAGGTTTGTTCAATGATAAAAATATTGTGTAGTGTTTGTTAATTTATGTTAGCTCTGTTTCTGTAGCAATATTGATGTCTCACCTGAGACAGTACATTTGATTTGTAATTTACTAAGACACAGTCCCAAGGAACGGTTTACAGCATCCCGGACCCTTTGGTATGTCGATGGCCTTGTACAGAAGTAAGCATTACCAGTCACAGTTCATTTAGTGTATGTTTAATTACTGCGTTTAGGAGGGTACAGACTGAACAACAAGATGACCAAGTTGTTCCTAGTATTCCTCTTCCTTTTAATGATGCAGAGAAGACTAATAGTAAAGATACCCCATCAGGTGAATGGGCACAAGACAGTCAGACACAGGTTGAAGAGCCTGATGTGACAGCTGCATTTACCCCAATGGACAGAGTAGCTTCCGTACCTTTTGTTGAACCACAAAGAGGAAAAAAGCGTAAGAGGACTACATCAGATCAAGGCCGTGACAGCTTGAATGGCAATCAACAAGAGACTGTTGTTACATTTGATAGAACCTTCACTTTTCCTCACATAATTGCTAGTAAGTCATCACGAATTCCCATCACTAGAGTGAAGAGAGACACAAGACCTTTGACGGAGGAAGAGCTAAACATAATTAGACAGCTTCCGTAAACCAGCTCATTTTACGAGACTGATGCTGTAAATTGACATGCATATATATATATATATACATATACACTACCAACAAGATCTCCAACTTCAGTAAGTTGAATAAAGGGAACTGTGTATTCACTTTTGTATGTATTTTCATACCGATTTGCAACCATGCTCCAATCACTTAGGTCTCCATGAAATATCACCCACTCCTGCAAATGTACGTTTCAGTGCTGTAGGATCACTCCAACTGGCATTTAAGTGAGAATCATCCTCATCTTGTTCCAGTTTCTGCAGAACATAATGTACATGTGAGGGCATACAAAGCTGGCTGCTTTCTGGTTGCATGCTACTGTTGTATGACAAAGTTTGAAATGAATGCTATTTTAATACCCCACCATTCTACTGAGACTTTTAGTATGCCCCTGCATATGACCAGTGAATCAATTCTATCCCTACTAGATCATAGTCAAGGTGGCATGAAATAGTATGTTTGCTGGTGTTTTGTTGTGCTTCTTAATACTTACTATTACCTTCAATTCTTCCTGTCGCTTGTATGCATATGCCATCATCTTTTTCTGCTCTTCTTCACTGAATACTTGTTCCCTTCCTGGAGCACCGTGTCCTTTCTTCTGTAGCTTTGCAATAATCTTTGTCTTCTCATTACGACCCACAAAGTCTTCCAGCTTCTTTCCTCGTAAGCATTCTTTACCAGCCCACCATAATTGAGCTGTCCCTTCTTCTAAGACTTCAAGACCAGCCTAAACAATGCCAAGAAGGACTGACCAATCATATGTAAAATATCAACCAAGTCGTGTCACAAATTTGCTAGAACTGGCATGAACAGATATATACGAATGCTAGTTTCACACTTTCTGTACAGGAATAGCTAAAACGGGTTGAAAAAGCAGTAGTCCACAATAAAGCCAAATAACAGTGTGGTAGACTGGACCAACTCTGTGCATCTCATGCTGAGCACATTTCAAACACTAACTAGAATTTATACATGTCTATATTTGTCACATGGACTAGAGATAAGTGGAAGTCAAGTAAATACAGTGATGAGAATTAATTGGCAAACATTGTAGAGTGGTGACCAGTCTCATCTCACTACTTTGTTCCTAAACATTCAAGACTTGTTATATTTTAGCTGCCCTAGAACAAGAATGCAGCAAGGCTGGTCAAATGTTTAGAATTAGAAACACAACTGCGTACATGGAAGGAAATAGAGCATAAGGAAACATTACATTCGATAAGTTTCATTTATCATAGCTGTATTAAAATTTCCTACATTTAATGTATTTTACTTAACTACAAACCTGAGTTTCTGAAAGGTCCTCACAATTTTCAAACTCATGTCTGATTGGCTCGTGCGGTGGCAGACCCATTGGGTAGACAATCATCATGGCACCACGAAGTTTATCCATAGCATCTTGAATAGTTTCCTCTGTTACGAATATGTTACTAGTCACTTGCCTCTACAAGAAAATCATACAAGATTTGCCAAATTACAAAAATATACTTATGCTACAAACAGCACAATTACAAGGCCAGCTGCCTACCATTTAAGTTAAAGCTTGTCAACTAAATTCAAACTACCTTGTTGCTCGATTCTACAACTCACTTGCATCACAGCAACTGATGTTGACTGAAATCACAAAATGTGTTTATAGCAAATTTATTAGATAGTGATTACTGGAGCTGTGTTTACACTCATGCTTCCAGAGCCATAAGCTCTTTAATAAACGTAACAATCAACTTGTTGCAAAGTTTACAAACAGATGCCACTTTGTTCCAACTTATAAAATTATCTAAATTGTATAAAGCAACTGTCATTTCATGTAACCACTAATTCCTTAAGACTGCTAAAATCATTGACACCATCATATGGCGAGATTGAAGATATAAGATACGGATATTGTCCTAGCTAATAGCCCAATGCAGAGTTCCAGTATAATTATAATAGTGAAACAGGAAAACGATCGCTTTTGCATTGGCCATTGGCAGACTGGTACATTTGCAAACATGGATTTACACTCTTCTTGTGAGAAGTTCTCTCATATACTTTGGCAGTTTGTAAGCCTGTCTACTACTGCTACTGCTACTGTCCATTGTTTGTAATTGCCATGTACAATCAAATACAAATACTGTTCTGTAATTAGACTATCTTGACTGATCCAAGCATCACAGACATGTACTGCGATCACACTAGCAACTTCAGAACTGAGCCAGACCAGAAATTTTCTTCAAGATTGCCATTAATAATACTTGATAAAGCCTCATTTGATGCCAGTTTTGGCCATCTAGATCAATTTCTATACCTGGCATGGTTCTGAAGTCTCTAGTGTAACTGTAGTAATAGTCAAACATATAAGTAGACCGTTCTTTGCTGCGCAAATTAATTAAATTAATTAACACAAATTCCCACATATACACTCCAGTTGTTGGGCGGAGACAATAAAATCCTGGATAGCCTGTTCGTCGTATACAAATGATCAAATCACGTCTAAAGTTGCAGCTATTTGCTAGCTGATTTGCCCGTTCTTTGCCCAAGCAAATTAACACAAATTTTCGCCTATAAGCAGTAATTGGGCAGAGACAACACAAACTCCCGGATAATTTGTTGTATATGTGACCAAGTTGCATCTTATCTTGCAGCTATTTCAACAGTCTCATTGGATGTCGTCACTTTGAAGACGTTGACTCGCATACATGGTCAAATGATGGTAGCCATATTTTAAAAGACCTGGATATACTAAAATATTTTGCTTTATCAACATTACTGGCAAAACAACACACTCCATACCTACCGTCCAAGGTCAAGAATGGCGCTAGGGCATTTGAATTTGGTGGAGATCCGATGTGCCATTCTAGATAAATTCATGCATAAATGGAGGCAGGTTCGATTGGCAAGAAATCACGTCGTCCCAAGAGAACTCTGGAAGACGATGACTCCTTCACTGTCGACTTTGATCAATTCGACGTGTGCGAGCAAAATTTAGGGGTAGTGCAACTTGCCATTTTGGAGTATGCTCTTACAAATGGATACACAGACTGACAGACAGCTCTCGTTTATAGATATAGATAGGTAGTGACCGTACATAGCCCTGCAAACCGAAACTGCATCAGCCTTCTTTGGATAACGTCCACTAACTTCTCACTCACACGACCCTTACAAAGTTCCATTTTTATGGTTCATAGCTGGAACTAAATATTTGTATTTAGAGTGAAAGAGACATACAACCATTCGCTATATTGTGTACAATTTTAAACACATGCACGTAGCTTCACGTAGCCAGACCCTCTCCCCCACCATACTGTACTTCTGGCAAGAAAGGGTCTGGTCAAATGCCTACACAATTCTTGTTCTGCTCTCCCCAAGAATCATGGGGATAAAGACCTCTTACATAATCAGAGATCAAACATTCATTTGTCGATCTTGTGACTTTGAATAACTCATTGAACACAGCAGGGTAATAAGGAAACAGAAAAAAGCACAAATTTTGCAGCTCAGCAGTCGAATTCTCACATTATGCATGATCGAGAGGTGTACAGTCCATTGACACGTCAGACAACAAGAACACATACATGTAGGCGCTATTGTAGTCTCGCGTAGCCAAACCCCTCCCCTTCTTGATATCTACCGGCGGGGAAGGGTTTGGTGAAATTGCACACAAGCAGTGGTGCCAGGCATACGCCCACGTCTTTCCAACTAGTAATTAGATGAAGGTTAAGCTGACAGGTGATAATTACTGGAAACATTCTTCTCTCTGTTGTCGACGAGAAATCACTTGTTGGAAGGCTTACAACAATCAATGGACAGACTTTACGATAGTATGGTATTGTTCTTGGTATAGGGCGTTTAGTTAGCTACGAATTCACGCAAACTGTGCACTAACCTCTGCATAATTAATTATTTCGACCTGCCGTGCCATCGCCTCGATCTCTTCCCGCAATCCTTGAATTTGCTGATCTAGCCTAGGAAACGAAGCAAGCTACGTTCGGCAATGTATCACAAACAGGCTCGATCCAGCTGCTTCTATCTAATCAGCTGGTCCACAAAAGAATGTCCGACTAGTTTACACTTGCCAAGATGTCTACATTGCTTGAGTATTGCGAGAGCCGTTTCTTTTTCTTTGTTTTGCGTTTGATGAAAAGAGACTCCAAGCACAAAGCACAACAGTCCGGATCCATTGTGTAACTAACAATCAACTTGCGTGGGGTTGAGTACACGTTTATGTTAATGTCATTATCTGCCACCCGGAAGTCGGTGGCGGCTGGCACCACTACTTGTGTGCAATTTCACCAAACCCTTCCCCGCCGGTAGATATCAAAAAGGGGTGGGGTTTGGCTACGCGAGACTAGCGCTATTGCAGCACTCTGCAGTCAAACAACATGTTACAACAAGCAGCAACTGAACAAGAGTTTAGGCGGCCAGACAGAGAAAGCGTAGATGGCTAAACAAAGGCACGCCCTTGCCACTGTGTCCAGACTCACAAATGACAACAATAGATCAAATTAGAGCAAAGACAGATGTCGATCGGTAAGAAGCTGCCTTAGCACAATCTCATGGACAACCTGCCGACAAAACATACGTCCCTCCTGCACCAAGATAGTAGTTCAACATCTACACGTCGACAAACAATTCTCTGATTAGGTGTAAGTTCACAGGCATGCAACTCAATATGGGCGTAACCAACACACACAACACAAGCAGAATGCAATTAAGAGACACCTACTTAGACCTCATGCTATCTTTACACGGTAACTGCAATGCAAAAATCAAAAAATCTTTTATTGCATTTTTGGTTTAATCGTTCTTAACGTCCATGTGCCCCCAAATAGAATTTATATTTTAAAGTTACATTCATGAAGATATTGAGACGCAAAGTTGCTTCCAGTTGTTTATATCCGGTATAGATGTACACTCAGTGACGGAGAGGAACGGAAGTGGCTATAGCACATGCAAGGCAATAGAAATGTTTTACAAGAAGTAACCCTCTGGTTGCCTGGTGGCTGAAGTAATGTGCTCAGAAAGAAAGTGTGGCTTTGATTTACTTCTCCAATAACGCCAAAATGTGGAAAAAATGGGCAGTGCATGGAAACACGTGAGAAATTGGTGGGATGGGTCAACCGCACGTTCAGATCTGTAGTGCATACTCTCAGTGGAATGCTTCAAAACGGAGGAAAATTACTATGAGCTTTTGGCCTTTTACTCAACGTAAACAAATACTGAAGCCTGACGCATCAAGCTGCAAGGGGAAATTTGTGTAATAGGAAGCCATTGAGAGGATTGCAACATGACAATGTACGAGAATGTCAACAAATACAGAAGAGGAGGAAGGTCGAAAGAAAGCATGAAAGCATGACGGCAATAATAAACATGCAAATAGCCCATCCCATCACTCATTTCTTTCACATCTTGGCATTATTGGAGAAGCAAATCAAAGCCACACGTTCTTTTTGAGCACATTACTACAGACAGCAGGCAACCCGAGGTTTACTTCTTGTAAGACATTTCTATTGCCTTGCATGCACTACAGCCACTTCCATTCCTCCAAATATGTCATGGCGTGTATGCCTACTATACCAGATATAAACAACCGAAAGCAACTTTGCGCCTCAATATCTTCACAAATGTAACTCTTAAAATTTTTTATTGCTAGGGCCATACGAAAGTTAAGAACTAACAAAAAATGAAATAAAATTTCTGATTTTTCATTGCAGCTACCCTTTAAAAGGTCTTTATCCCCACGATTGGAAGAATTGTGTAGGCATTTGACCAAACCCTCTCTCAGGAGCATAGCCAGACTAAATTCGAGTTCACAATATGTGACGGACAGCAGCCCGTTCCGTTCCGTAACGTTTGCAGTCAGGTTCATAGTCAAACATTGACGCAGAGTGATTCACAATTTGTAGCGTATTCCACACACTCTAGGTACGTGA
Organism: Corticium candelabrum; assembly: GCF_963422355.1. Lineage (NCBI taxonomy): Eukaryota > Metazoa > Porifera > Homoscleromorpha > Homosclerophorida > Plakinidae > Corticium > Corticium candelabrum. The sequence goes on from NC_085095.1 coordinate 4,646,602, forward strand.
CTTGATGGGAAAGGAAAGTCTGTTGTTGTTTGTGTGTGCTGTGGTGCTCCGAAGAAGCAAGAAGAAAAGGAAGCATAGAAATGTTTGTCATCGTCTTCAGAGATTATACGGGATACTCACACGAGCTAATTGGAATATTAGCCCTTTGCTCTGATTGGTCAGCTACTCAATTTCATTCCCGTTCAAATGGAGATGAAGTGCGGTTAATTTGGATGCTGGAATAGAACTGAATTCTATCCATGTGTCACCTGTCTGTCAAGGTCCAATAAGGAACGCAGTGCAGGCCAAGGTCACCACAGACTATGTTGGGAGGTGGAAATTCCCTGACAGCAAAAATGCTGGTGGTTGTGGAGACCTTGCTGAAGGAAAGTTTGGTGGCAATACTGACATTGGCCAGTTAGTGATTGACCATGTTTCTGCCTTTGATGGTTTACAAAGCCAGCATGATTTACAGCAGTGAAGCCACAACCATCAAAACCACAATGTATATAAAACTTTGATGTTATTTGTCTTGTTTTACATCCCTGTTTTTCTGCTAATCCTTGCGCGCAGAATAATGAAAATAACACACATGCGCACACACACACACACACACACACACACACACACACACACACACACACACACACACACTTGCTTGCTTGAGCTGTCCATCCTCAAAGATGATAACAGTGTCCTCATGGACAAAATGACAAAAGGGGTAATAATTAGATTTTCTATCACGATCTACCGATGTAATCGAGAGTGTCTTGTGAGGTCTCCTTTCCTCCAAAATGATCTTCCCACATTGACAATACAACTCTAAATTGCTTCTCATTTAATGGATGCTGATCTCCAGTTGTTGAACTACCTGTTCTGCCTCTGCCTACAAGATTTTTCCAGACAGTTCCTTCCTGTGCCAGTTTATACCATTCTTTTTCTGGTATATCGCAAATCTTCATATCAGATAAGACTGTATTGTGCCATCTTTTCTTTACACCATGGCAAGGTCATTTGGAAATAATTCTCCAAACAACATTTGTTTAGGTTCATCATCCATCCGAGCAACATGAACAAGCCAGCGGAGCCAATGGTTTATTAAAATATCTGACATTTGTTCTTCCATGCCAAAGTCCTTTGCTAATTCACAAGATGGAATTCGATTTTTCCATTGCTGATATTTGGTAATTCCCAAGACAGATCGAACACACGGATTCGAAAAGTCTGTAGATGTCTCAAACTATCAGATTTGACTGGCCATGTCTCTGACCCATACAAAAGAATGGGTAAGACCACTGCTTTATATACTGACCTTTTAGTATCAATAGACAAGGAATTATTGCAAAAGATTGAACTTCGTAAACATCCAAAAGTTTGGCTGCTTTACCAATACGAATGGAAATTTCCTCTCTAATTTCGCAATCTGTTGTAATGCAGCTTCCAAGGTATACAAAGCTATTGACCATTTCTATAAGTCCTCTTGCAACCCATACTGGTTCAGTTGCATGATCATCGCAAAACAAATCATTTCCAAAACCATTCCTTTAGTTTCCGCTAAACTTACAGTCAAACCCCAATCTGTGCTGTTTCAATGAAAGTTCTTGCCATAATTTCAAAATCTTCTCTTGATGTGGCATATAGAGCCACATCATCTGCAAACTGGGATTCTGTTATCAGACTAGTAGACAGACTTTGGCAGTTTTATCACCAACCAGTTCTCTGCCACATTTAAATTTCGAGCATACTCTTGCTTGAGGGCACCTACACTGCCAGTCTCTAACTACAGCATTAAAGTAAAGATTCAGCAACGCAGGTGCAAGAACACATCCTTGTATAAGACCATTGTGGACATCAATTTCGTCTGTAGTAGCATCTCCAACTCTTACTCCTGCCTGCATTCCATCATGAAAATAACATAATTTTAAGGAGGGTTGGTGGAATGCCATATCTTTCAAGTGTCTTCCAAAGAGCAAAGCAAAGCACAGATCGAGTCATAAGCCTTTTTCAGATCGACAAAAAGACATAGAGAGAACTGGCGTGTTCTTTGGTTTTCTTAACAAGTTGTCGTGCAACAAAATCATGTCTATACAGCACGCCCTTTTCTAAACACACACACACACACACACACACACACACACACACACACACACACACACACACACACACACACACACACACACACACACCATAAACCAGCCCATCTCAAAAGATGATGGCATAAACAGTGAAAAAAGCAAATCTCTACTCAGTTTATCTACTACCAGTTTGCAAATTGGTAATATATTGTACAGTGTCCTGAATCGTTTAGTTCTCCACACAGCAAGAGATGTCAAACTGCTGCTTCTTGCTAACCCAACAGTAGAGATCGCCCGCACGCACCATAGACCATTGTTCTTCTTTCCACGCTGGAGACCAACTTCTTTTGTCCATGCCGCGATGCCATTTTCTCTGCTGGACTACTTGCACATGGCCTCCGTCTCCATCAGCGATAACCGGAAATAGACGTAAAGTCACGAAAATGAGTACTTTGACGTTGCAAGCAATCGAAGCACTTTACAACGTGGGAGTAGTGCGACAGGTGTTCTTCGCAAAGAAACATGTTGCCGTAGGCTCGCTCCCAAACGTTGGGTGTGGCACTCCTGTCGATCTGAGATGGTTTATCTTGATAATGACGATTAAAGATATCGCAGAAGCCAGATAGTAAGCCGGAGCCGGTCAAATCTTCCAGAGCCAACACGCTCACGAGGCTGCCATGCTACATCCGGGAACAACACACACACACACACACACACACACACACACACACACACACACACACACACACACACACATGTACACAGTACATGTAGGTATGTGTCACAATAAACGTTAGATATCCAATGCAACAATAAATGTCTAACCTTAGAAATAGCTTCTTTTGCTTCACTTGTTGTCCTCTTGATAACATCGGCCATTTTATCATTGGGAGCTGTATATAAGTTTTGTTCAGTACACAAGTACGAAAAGTGTCCATCTCATCGTATAATACCATGGCCATTTCTTCTCTGCATTGGATCTTTCTTTTCTACTGGTCCACCACTTGGGATACATTGAGACTTCCATTCATCAACCAGATGAAGTTCATCTAATTGTTCGTCCGTCAGGCCTTGCATGTTTGGGGGCAAGCAGATGCCATGCTCAGCTAATGATTCCATTTCTGCATACATATATTTTTCCAAAGTCTTTAAACAACTTATTACAACAATTATCTGTGTCATTATGGTCATATAATGCTAGATTGGTTAAACAACGCTTGAATTTAGAGATAGAGGATGCACATAGTTGGGACATGCTTACTTGAGTTGTTGGGGATGTTGGGGTGGGGAACGTTCATGTATCTAATAAATATTATATATATAGAGTAATATATATATATATATATATATATATATATATATATATATATATTTTTATATATATATATATATATATATATATATATATATATATATATATAGTAATAATATACTATTAATAAGGTAAACTACTGCAAGAAGTAAACAAACAGACAGACAGACCGACAAACAGAACGGTAAGATGAGGATCGAGACGACATAAGTCTTACAAGCAAACTGCAAGAAAATTAATGCATGACAAGCGCTATAGCTCTGCAAGCAGGCGCAAGACTGGTTACTGACTAAATATACAAACGGTCACAGAAAAGCAAGACAAACAATAACTAGATGGCAAAGAGGGTTCATTGACCAAAGTTACCTGAGCAAATTCTCTCTAGTTTGAGTCTGCCATTGTAAATCCTCACTAATTTCGGAATCAACTCATCTAGCGGAGTCTTGACGGTGGCTTTAAACAAAAACTGGCTCTCGTCTCCTTTCTTGATATGTAGTATCACCATAGCTAATCGTCGCTCGGTAAAATTCTAGAGAATCCTGAACTAAATGCCCGGATATTCTAGAAGGTTCGCTATCACACCTAGGTGCACCTATCAATTAAAACTAGAACACGACCTAGTACGTGTTTTACTCACACCTGATGGAAAAGCTAAAGTTTTGAAAGAGAGAACGCAGGCTTGCGATTTTTGCAACAGTCAAATACCCGGATTTTGTTTATATAGTTACGGTATCGTGTCCTGTACACGAAGACTTTGAAAGAGGTGTTTGCGAAATCTGCTTTTCAATATCTAGGGGGCTCTACTCAATGGATACCTCATCAGTATGTCGACCTTTTGGAAACAGTTCTTCTTCAGCTCCTACTAGCGCTAACGTTGTCGACGTCTCAAGCTCACATGCATGTGGAATAGCTGCAAAGTCATCTGATCATGATGGTATAGCAACAACAGCAGATCGGAACTACAATTATGGCAAACGACACTTTCCAGGTTTATACAGTGTATTAGTTGCCATGCAGTACCAAACCATATTAATTAATTATGATTTATATCATAGTCAAGTGCACTAGCTAGACATTCAATTTTAAAATATGATTGTTTGTTCCATTAGTTGGTATATTAAATTTTTACTTTTCAAAAATAGGTATTACTTTGATATTATGCAACACCTAGAGTCAAGGGATGCACTGCTTCTGCAAGTTGATTTCATTTAGATATCTAATGATTAATTGCATATAATATATAACTATACTACACATTTTGTCAATATTTTTAGGTTGGAGACCTATTATCTATGGAGAATGGCAAATTTATCCTAATCGAAGAGAGAGAAGGCATGATGTGTTGTGGAGAGGTGAAGAGACAAGAGAAGAAGTCACACTAGAGAATTCAACTATGTTGGGTCGGAAAAGACAAGGCAAGTACTTAAGAAATTGATATGCAACTAGATTGTTTGAAATAATACCCAAATTTGTATAAGCAAATGAATTCTAATGTTGTTTTGGGCAGAGTTTTATGATTCCCAAAGTTTAATTATTAGTTTAAATGTCTTTCAATGAGGTTCGTTTTTCTAGGTTCTTGGTAGCAGATTTTTCAACCTGTGTCCAATAGGTCCTTTAGAATAATGTAGTATGTTGTGTACATGTTTGGGGTCTATATTTAGTGAATCAGTTATCTTGTATTATGATGATGAACCGAGTTGTCGATTTCGACAAATCTCTTTTATGGCTTTGCCTGTGCTGAAATAGCCACATACAAAGATAGCAATAATAATATATAAATATACGTATTTCTTTTGCACCTCAATAAAGAAAGGTACAGTTCCCTCTGGAGAGGGCAAAACGAGAGAACAAAAAGAAAAAAGGAAAATAGACAAATAACAACTAACACAAACACACACTGAGAGTAGTAGAGTAAGGAGTTCTCACATACCGTTTTTAGAAATAGTCAAATATTTTTGCCAAATATTATTTGTCCATTCTTTTCACGTCTCGCGTGGAAGAGAATTGCGCCCTATTAGACAAATAGCATCTATTGTACATAGCCACAAAATCGTGTGGGGAGCTCTATAGAGGAAAGTTGTGCCCTAGTAGACAAATAGCTCCTATGTATACTGTATATAGCCACAGAATTGTGTGCCTCAGCTGTAGAGGAAAATTACGCTCTGTTAGAGAAATATAATCTACAGTATATAACTGCAGAATTGTCTGTACCATTAATCACCGATTCAATGCAAACGGAAGTAACCCCAAATCTGGTGTTTTAACTAACAACGAAAGTACTGCGACAGCAGGCCGAGAACATCGGACCCAAGGGATACTCTCGCCTACGAAAAGCAGATCTCGTAGCATGTATCTCTGAAGCCTGAGACTCAGAAGGTCTAACCCCAAACTCGTTGTTTTAACAACGATAAAGTCCTGCGACAGTAGGCCAAGAACATCGGACTCAAGGGATTCTTGCCTGCGAAAAGCAGAGCTTGTAGAGTTCATCTCCAAAGCCCGAGACCCAGAGATGGTGCAACGAATACAACGTGCCACTCAAACTGGGTGCTATCCAGCTCTGCCTGGTGCCGTGGACACCCTGGAGCAATATCGTGCTGAGCTACAAAAACTTCACGAAGAAGCTGACGCTTCCCCCGCGAGCCAAGAAGGTTGTGAAAGAGCTCCAAAATCCTCAGTATCGTCTAGCCACTCTTGAGAGATTTCAAAGGAAGATGTTTTGTGAACCCCTGGCTACACGCATCGTGAAGGAAGGAGCCGCCATACTTGAGAAGCAGGACAGCGAATAGGAAAAGACGATCAAAGGACATAGGATGCTGACATTCGCATTCCGTCATGAGGTAGGAGGTGCCCTCACCGACAGGATGATGAAAAAGTTGGCAGACCTGCGTACAAACGTCATTCTACCTTAGGTATCTCTACACCTACAAGATCAGAAATATCGAGACCAGGGAAATGAGGAATTTCCGCACATACGCACCAGGCAGTCCAAGAATGGTTGGGATGACAAATGCCCGCGCCTGAATAACCAAGCAAAAAGAAATCCGCCTCTCCCAGGACAACCTAGACCGCCCCAGCACCAAGTGGGCTCTCGTGTGCTATATTGAAGTCCAGCTGACCGCCATCCTAGGCAGAGATGCTCTGGTAGGCACCAGACCCCTACTTGACTGGCTGCGCTGTAAGAGGGGACCCATTGCTCTGGACACGTTCAACGACAACCTATGTCTATTTCGTTGTATCGCCATGCACCAAGGCACACGAGCAGATTGTACCACCCGCAAAGCCGGAGAGCTAGCCACGGCGAGCTAGCCACGGCGTTCTACGATATCCACGTTCGGGACATACCCAAGTCAAATCTAGATAAGCTCACTGAGATTGAGAAGTGATTCAAACTGGGTATCTGTGTATACAAGCTCGCCCAATATGTCTAGGGAGTCAATGCCAGAAATGGACCTGTCTGGAGTTTGATTCGACAACCGCCTAGTATTCCAATATCATGACCATTGGTATGTTCGGAGCACGGCTTCTATATCAAAGATATCAAGAAGGTCTCTAACCTCTACCTCTGTGGTCACTGTTCCCAATCCTTCACCCAAGCATGTCACCTTCAACGACATGCCACCCTGTGCACCCAAGGCGTCACCCAAGTCAAGTGTCCGGGTGACACAGTAGAAGCACCCCTGTCAGCCTACAAGAAGGCATTCCACCCAAGCTGCAACGCAAGCAACGTTGCCATTTGCTGGCTAGAATACGAAGTCAGCAGCGTGGGTATCACAGCCACCCCCAAATGTGGACACGGTGGTGAGTGTTGGATCAAGGGCGCTCCCGTCAACGGAATGGCCGGATGAACTGTAGTTCAGTTGCACGGTTGTCACTGGCACGGGTGTCCAAAGCATGAACCCAACGCAAACAGCCTGTACGAAGCAACCCTCGAGTGAGATCAAACTATCCGAGACGTCGGATTCGATTTTGTGGTCATGTGGGAGTGCGACTCATATAGGCAAGCCCCCGCCCCAGAACCCAAAAACTAAGCCTATCCACACACCATTGTGTACGACTTGCAAGACTATCTCGACAAGAGAAAGGCCCTCTCCCCACAACCTCCCTCACCTTTGAGACCGAGCACACCCCATCTCAGTCTCGCTTGGTGACACACTAAACCCCTCCATACACCTCTGCAACGCTAATCCCAAGCTACTTGTTACAGACTTTGTCGGCGAGCTGCACAGACAAGGAGATTTGATATGAGAAGTCGTTTGTCAACGATATCTTCCAGATGATCTCGAGTTTCTCCCCATGAAGCAAACGAACCGGATCCAACAGTGGTGCGACCAAGTGCCCGTGCTGGGATTCAATTTGGGTAAGTACAACTTGAACCTCATCAAAGAGCACTTTGTAAACAAGATCACCGACACTGCCAAAAAGATCAAGGTAGCCAAGAAGGCCAATCAGACCACGTTCCTACTAACACCCCACCTCTGATTCTTGGATGTCATGAACTATCTAGGACCAGGCACCAGCTACGACAACTGGGTCAAAGCCTATGGATGCAAATTGCAGAAGAACTGGTTCCCCTATGAGTGGTTCGACAATCCCGACAAACTACAACACCCTGGTCTACCTAACTACCCCGCTTGGTATTCCAAGTTAAGAGGTCAATACCCACTTTCCCTCAAAGAGTGGCAATCATACAAACGCACATTCCGAGAGCGAGGCATGACCACCTTTGCCGACTGGCTGTGGTACTACATCGACCTCGACGTCGATCCATTCCTAGAAGCACTCACCAAAACAAGAAACTTCTATCATGGGTATGGAGTCGACATCCTGAAAGACGCAGTCTCACTCTCCGGTGTATCACTCCAGTTCCACTTCGAGGCACCAACCAACATCACAAAGAACCCAACCTCGTGGCTCCCAAAAAGGAGGCCTACGACATGCTGAAAGGTGCAGTCGTAGGTGGGCCAAGTCTCGTCTTCACAAGGTGGATATCCCGTAGCTGGAGTCACACGCATTCGATCACACCAATACAACATGCACGCCTCTGTCGAAAGAGTTGTTCGATACTACAAAAATCCCCAAGCCGCCACGCAAACCCTTGTCCAAACCCTTGGTCAAACCAATGGTAAGTGGTTTGTGTATGCAGAGGTCGACATCCGTGTTCCTCCCAATCTCCACAATAAGTTCGCGGAGATGTGGCCACTATTCAAAAATCGAGAGGTGGACGAGGCCGACATCCCTCAAGAGATGATGAACTACCTACAACGCACTGACAGGAAACGCATCAGCACCAAGAAGCTGCTTGGTACCTTATGAATATCTGCCAACAAGATTCTCCTACATGTTCCCCTACTCCAATGGCATATTGACCACGGTCTGGAGGTATACCGCACGATGACTATGAGCTCAAAAGATTTTTTTGAGCAGTTCGTCGAGCAAGTGACAGCCGCAAGACGCACAGGAGATGAGGACAAATCTCAGGCTCTATTGGCAGATGTATTCACACTGCTAGGCAACAGCGCCTATGGGAAACTCATCGAAGCATTGGAATGTCAAACCAACGCCACCTACACCAAAGACAAAAATGTCATCGACCGAGCCATGCGAAGCGCGTAGTTTAATGCCAATGGATATGATGAGATTGGTGACGCCTACGAACTACACTCAAGAAAGCCACGGATCACCATCAGGGGAGCCTTTCAGGTGGACATCGCAGTCTAGCTATCAATTGGCCAAACTACGAATGCTTGAGTTCTACTATGACTTCCTCGGCAAGTACATGGATTGTCGTGACTTCGAGTTGATTCAGATGGACACCGACAGTATGTACATGGCTCTGGCTACAAAGACCATAGACGAAGCGGTACGTCTCGAGATGATGGAGGACTTCCAGACCCATCGTCAAGAATGGCTGCCCTGGAACACATGGAGTATCCGCACACCCGGTCTTTTCAAACTCAAGTTCGAATGATTGCGAGCCGGGCAGAGAAGTAAAGCTTCCGCCAAAGGAATGAGCAAGAAGCACAACGACATCACCTGGCGGCGCTATGTCTCGACTCTCCAAGGTCGAACTGACCGTGCTCAAAGCAGAGGCTTCCGAATGGTGGACGACTGCATGAAAACTTATCTGCAAGACAAACTTGGTCTCAGCGCCTACTATGACAAACGCCGAGTCCTGCCCGAGGCATTCACACGGAACCCATATACTAACCAATATCAAGCCAAAGATATTTGATATCCTCGACAAGCCATCCTCTACGCACCCATTTCAAAAGATGGTGTTGAAGTTGAGAGAAAGCAGTATGTAATACCTCCTTGATATCAGAAACGTCCATGACGACCATCTATCTGTGAGATAGCGACAGATGGATCCACATATCATCAGTCGTTCGGAGCTGTAGTTTGACGGAGAGTCGAAACGATATCACTTTCTAACTCTAGCAATTCTTTAGTGAGTTTATCGTATATCTTGGAATACACCGACTCTAGAAACATCTCTAAATCATTACTACCATCTGGAATATCCATCTGCCACGATTGAAGATAGCCCTCCGTCACCCACGCGACGGGTCTCTAAACCAACGGGTGCACATTCTCATGTATGGGAACTGATGCCTCAGCCATGACTGATATACTCTGTGTTATATTGACGTCTTACGCACGACTCCAGCAACAGTTTGATAGGACGGTGGGACAGCCTGCCTCATATCCGAGCAAGGCCCTGGAAAGTTGATCTTGCATATTTTATAATACTTTCTACTTAGTTTATCTCGAATGGGAGGACACATATCGGTGACGAGGTCATCCAATCGGTTGAGTTCAAAGAGCAGAATATCCTCATTAAACTCTTTTCCTCAAAGACATCCCCTCAATGTGTTCAACTTTTCTGATAGCTGGTGTAGGCAAATCAATAGACCTCTACTTTCTTGGGATAAGTCTTCTTCATGGTCAGTGCGTGTAGAGTCACACCCAATCCGCTCACAGCAAGTGCAATGGGATTCACACAGACACCCACCACAGCACTCACAACCCCCAGCCCAACGCGGTCATATGTAGCGCCAAGTCTTTGTGTTTGAAGAATCTAAACAATTTCATATAACTCCAACATCGGTAGTGGTAGGTGAGGTACAGCCGGGTGAGCATAAGGATGTTACTATTCAACAGATCACCGTCGATGTGATTGAAGTTGATTGCTGGAATCATCTTGCTATATATGAGTTTACATCTCCTTTTTCAACGCATCCAATTCTACTCGAATTTGGTCCACTTTTGTACTAAGATCTCCATATGCGTTATACCCAACGCCTATACGTACTGTTGTGATCAATTTTTCATTATCAGTGACCCTGCTCTCAGCGCCAGCTAACTTGGCTCTGATCCTAGCCATTTTGGTTTCAATCCTATCCACTTGGAATTAAATGAGCATTTTGCTGGTCAACGGTGGTGTTTAAGTTGGTGTTAATCTCACCCACGACCTTATCCAAGGTTGAGATAGTTCTATTGAGTTCCTTTATCCAATCAGAATTTTGGACCAATTCTCTCGACATCAAATTCGTCCTACTTCTTAACAACTTGACGTCCTGAGTCAAATGCAACGTGTCCTCAATCTCCCTGTGCGTTCCAAACTTACTGATTGCCATTGTGCAGAAGCTATACATATAGGCTAGATGATTTACTCCTTTTTCAATACCTCAAGCTTTTCGAATTTTGCCTACATCGACAGCAAGCTTACGCACTGTCTCATTCAACACCCCAAAGCTTCTCGAATTTTGGCGAGCGAGCTTTGGTTGGTCGCTATAGCCAGAATATTCTGATTCATTGCTTTCAGAAATTTATCGATATTCTGATTGTTACTTTCCATAGTGGACAATCTCCTTGTGGGTCCGATTCCTCCAACAATTTATCGATATTCTGATGGTCACCTGTGGTCAACTGTCTATTTTTTCTCGCAAATTCCGCCTTCTAATCGGATGCAGCTTTTAATTAACTCAACGTTCCGATTGATTCGTAGCAAGTCGTCGAGCTTCCTGTTTGTGCCAAACTTGTTTACCGACATTATAAAGCCACTATATATTGAGATTATATAAAATGGATCTTATCAATTTTGATGACAGACATTGAGGCGCGTCGAGAGACAATTGGCTTTCCTACTTCCCTATTGCCATTACATCATGGTTGGACCGACGGGATGTGGAAACACAACATGGTTGTGTAATATGTTGATGAGGTGGATGAAGCCTGACGTGTCGATCATCTATGCTATCAATCCCGACAAAGAAAAATATCGATTGTTACAAAACTTTTTTTACGATTTCTTGGAGACCAAGAGGTGGATTTGTCATTTCAAATACTTGAACCGGAAGAGGTGATACCCATCGAGGAACTAGACGGTGATACTAGCAAGCTGATCGTCTTTGATGATATCAAAATAGACAGCAGGCATATGGAACCCATCAATGAGTACTTCTCACTGTCCAGAAATTGCAACTGCAATTGTATCTACCTCACTCAGAGTTACTACGACGTTCCTGAATGCATTTGTCGAAATACCAAAGCCTTCTGTCTCTTTCATGGTCTAGACAACAAGATATTTGACAGATAGCAGACGATCACAGCAACGCCATAAGCAATGAAGAGTTTGCTGATATCTATAGAAAGGCATCGTGTGAACACTACTTATTCATGCTTCTCGACAAGGCGAGCAATCACATACCCGAGATGTATCGTTGTGGATTTGATAATTCTATCTACCACGATAACTTGTGCTGTCACTGTAACTTCGTTACCATAACTAGTTGCTGGCACTACATTTTAATGTAACCTATAGTATACTATGGCATTCGCACGAGTGAAGAGCATGCAAGGGCGTAAAGCGTTGATCGAGAAATTTCTCAAGTGTAGAGAAATTCTCAAGAAGTGTATCATCGACGTAAAAATTGGCAAGCAGCGTTTTCAGGAAGATGTTGCTCAACTCTTGCGACAACCCATCAAAGCAGAGTTGGATAAACAGCAAGATAAATTGATAGAGAGATTACAAGCAGGTCAATATGCTTTGCCACTCACACAGGCCGACATCGTCAATGCTATCAAAGCCATTTCGGGTGCTCCAAGGTTGCCAGCCATAGCAGAGGCAGTCGCGTTACCTACACCAGAGGTGGTCGCATCAAAGGTATCACCAACACTGAAGTCAGCCTCGTTACCTACACTAGAGGCAGTCGCATCAATGGTATTGCCAGCACCGGAGGCAGCCGTGTTAGCCATGTTACTTACTGACCCAGCAGAAGCAAAATCAATAGTAGATCCATACGTGGCGTCAGATATAGTGGAAAAATTTGATCTTCCTCACCCTTCCAAATTAAACGCTTAACACCTACTAAAAGAGAATTTCTTAGAACTGAGATTAGCCTGTATTTACGACAGGAAGGTGGTAAAAGAGGGCACTAAAGATAAAGAAAGAAACTCATTGCCGATCATCATATCAAGGGTTTAAATGATTATATGTATGCTATTGATATCGCAGAGGGTAAGACACCAAAAGGTAAGAAAGCCACTATCAAACCAGGCAAAGGAGGTAAAGGACACACCCCAAAACAACCCTACAAACTCACATCCGACTCCACCTTTGGTGACCTGTACATCGATCCCATGCATCCAGCAAACATGAGACTCGAAGCCTACAAGGGTGTTAGGAAGGTCATATCGTGAAAGATAGACGCAGATTTGTTGGAGCTGTTGACCAAACGATTCAAAACGAGCAAGGTGTACAGTAGTGGAGCCCTCAAGGCCTGGAACAAACTGGTTGAACTGTCTGGCCTTTCTGTCAACAAACAAGCCAAGAAATACCGGCTACAAGCCCCCAAGATCAAAAATTGCAAGTCCCCGGACGAGCTCTGTCGTTGCTTGGAAGTCCCTATTGCTAGCAAAGAAGCCGGTAATGAGTGTCGCTCTGGACAATGAGATCGTCGAGATCCTAGATAGGTTATTGGTGGACAGTATTATCTCCAAAAAGAATACAAAAAGATTTACGATAATTGTATCTAGTTCTATATATAGTGACATGGGTGAAATGGCTCTAGCATTAGACAGCGTGGCAGCCGCCGGAGGTTCGAGTTCTGGTTTTACCATAGAACTACACCCACCTCTTCCACTCAACAAAGGTGTCGATTATAAATTGGCATTGATTTCCAGTGATATATAGTATTCGTGGTACAATATCACGACAAAAAAAACAATCTGTTCAAGTACCACAACGGTACAGCTTGGGGGAAATCACTGTACCACCGGGCGCTTACAACATCACCGACTTGAACTTAGAAATCAAACGACTGATGAAATTGAAAGGTGATGCTGATGATAAGATGACCATACAGCCGAACTACAATACCCTGAAATCGCGAGTTATTGTTGGCAATGGGTACAAAGTTGGTTTCACACTCGAGCGCGGACTGCAGGATTTGACAGCACGACCCTCGATGCTGGAACACACGACAGCAACAGACAAATCAATATCACCGATATCCACTCGGTATTGATACGATGTTCTCTCATATCCTCTATCTACATCAACGGTACTCCCAGTGATGTCATCTACAGCTTTTCTCCCGACAAACCACCAGGATCTCTCCTCTCCATTAGACTGAATAATTTGATGTACAGTTGAATGGGTAAAACAGAGGCACTCTCTCATATCAACATACGTGTGACTGACCAGGATGGTAGACCCATCAATTTTAATGGGGAGAGAGCAACGTTCTTACTACACATCAAAACTATGTAACCTATAGATATAGCGACAACCATGTGGCACAGACTCAATCTGTTGTATCATAAGAAAATCATTGGGGATATCTTCTGGGAAACCTGTGGGATGTTGCCAAAGGTGTTGTGAAATCGGGATCCAAGATGGTTCTAAACAAAGGCAAGGATTTACTCAAATTAGGGACCAAAAAGGCTCTGACCGCAGGAAAACTCTAGCAATTAAAGGTAAAGACTTGGCTTTATCCAAGGCGAAAGATCCGGTGACTAAGGGTAAAGACTTGGCTGTCAAAAAGGCTCAGGACCTTACTCAAAAAGCGCTCGTCAGGGGAGTGGCAGCCACACAGAAGTTTGCCCAAAGTTCAGGCCTCCACGTTGGAACAGATTGCCAATAGGATAGACCCTACGGACACCATAGACAAGATCAAAACACTGACATCCAATCCACAGGTCCAGAAAGTCCTGCAAAAGCGTAGCAAAGAACTCATCGATAGTCATTCTCGTGCTATCTTGAGTAATATAATCGTGTGGAGTGGTGTCAAACGATTGCGATGAATTTTTATGTAACCCCTAAAATAGTGAGATGGAAACGTTTTGCAAAGATCGTATCACCTTACTTTCAAGTGTTCGAGGATCCCATAAAAGACGACTCGATCACCGAGTTTGAATACCTCGAATATCTTCGCAACGACTCCAGTAACATGAACAAACTCAGAGAGCATAAGATAAAGACTCGAGATCTGGACGAATACCTGCTTCCTTATAAAGCGATGTTGGAGGTTAGAGGCAAACTGGTCAAAGAGGCTGACGATACCAATTATGCTGCTATACCAGTTATGCTGCTATACCAATTATGCTGCTACAGATGTCATCACACACACTCGTCAACAGCGGATTGTCACTCTTTCGATCCATCCAATACCAAATCGACGGTCACCTAGCTGAGGACATCAATCAATACCTACCTCAAGCCAACACGATCATGAATTTGGTACAATTCTTGGACGACTATATGGTAGAAGCACAGCGACCAATATGTTGTGGTATCGTAATGCCGCTACAGGTGGTGCTGATCCCTACAAGTTTGTTGCTGCCAAAGCGGTGTTACCTGGTGATGATAGTAGTGGATTCACTCATGTTACTGCTCTCAATAGAGGCAATTTTTGATCCAGGGTAAAATTCAACAATCTAAGAAATCCTGATTACAACATGGGATTCCGCGAACGACAGCTAGTTGATCACGACGGGCGACTAAATGGTCACCATGTTCCTACCCCTGAGTGTCGTGTTGGGCTCCCATCGGGACATCGACACGGTTATGTTGGGAGTGAAGCACACTTACATCATAGAACGAAGTTTGCGTGCCAACTATATCCATAGAGCTTCGGCTGCAGCTGCGGGTAAATTCAACATACACCATTTGTCCGTATGGATGCCCAAGGTTCGACCGTCACTCTCCGTGCAGACGCAATTGGAGGCTTTGTTGGTGACAGGCGCCCAGCGTAATCTCTACTTTTGAGCAAGTCAGAGTGTCCAGAAATCAGTTTGGAGCTGCCGAGTCACCATCGTTGCCAGCGAGCAATTACCTCGACACATCTTTGTTGCACTTACGTCAATTGAAGAGGATGGGAGAAAGGGTCAGGAACAGAACAACCAAGTCTTTGACAACGCCAAGCTGACATGATTGAGTGTGCACATCAATAGTATAGACCAGACAGGGAGATCGAGTCAAACTTTATCAAAGTCTCTAGAAATTACTCGAGGTTGTACATGTTATTCCAGAAAGCGGTCAAGAATATTCAGACACGGATTCGGGAAGCCAAGTGTCTGTCGATGACTTTGTGTCACTCTACCCGATCATACATGTCGACGTGTCCAAGCATAGAGAAAGAATGAAGATGGGCACGGCCGACCTTGAAATACGAGGGCAGTTGGCGAGCAATTTTAGAAACCTGGCAAACGACGATGATTTGGCTTATCACGTCTACTGCATGGTATTGAGTGATCAATACATGACGTTGATCGATACATTACGTTTATCAATACATGACGTTGGAGGGGGTGAGCAGTAAGATGAACGTGATTGTTTAATGTAATCTATGGAATAGCCATGAGTTACGTCAAGTTTGGGTTCACTCTGACAGATATTCAGAAGGAATCGTTACGAAGTGCCCTTCAGAAACACACGGCTACACCCTACGATTATCTCACCTCAGTTATCGGGAGGTGATGTCTTGAATATAAGCCGGACTCAATACAATATGATCACAAAGGCAAAGACCCAGGGGAGAACATTGATTTAAAGCTCTCCAAGTCGCAGATCGCAAAAATGGTAGCTCGATCGACTCGATAATAGCTAAATTTGCACCTAAATCCTCAAACTTGCCCCGCGGTACTCAGCACTCTATGTCTTGCTGCAGCATCGGGTGCTATCTCTGGAGGCATCAAGAAAGCTACCAGTGGTGGTGCGGTTCGCCGTGTTGTGGTTCACAGTGTTGTGGTTTGCCGTGTTGTGGTTCGCTTTGATGCGAGAAAGCTGGTATCAAGAAGGTGGATTTCTGGGCGCGTTGTTGGCCGTCTTAGCAGCAGCACTCATATTAAATACATTGGGTATCGGTAGCAGAGCCAGCAGAGCGGGCAAAAGATTGATGATACCGGGCTCTGTTGGCTATGGAAAAAGATACGAAGACGTGGAGGCCTCTAACCAATTTACAGATCAACGAGGCACTCGAGAATCGTGGGGTAGACAACTATAGAGGCACCTACAGTAAAGACACCCTACCCAACAAGCCCAAAGCCAATGAATCTCTAGTCATCAACCTAGAAGATTGCTTTGATGGTGATGGAACCCATTGGGTGGCCATCTATAACGATCCCTTGACACGAGATGTGGAATACTTGGATACTTTCGGGATGCGACCTCTGGAAGGTGTCTACCAGTATATGCAAAAGACGGGAAAAGGCATCGTGTACGATTTTCGAGCATGCTACAAGATATAAACAGTGTCCTATGTGGTTACTATTGCCTATACTGTATCATTGGCAAGGTCGCTCCATGCAAGATATTCTTCTCGATTTTACCCAAGTGCTGTCATTGGGAAACGAACGCCGTGTTGGTGGTTTTATGTAAACACGTTTTAATGTAGTCGTATATATAGAACCATGGTGTCGAACTGTGTGATGTGTAAAAGAAAGACTCAGGAAGTGAATTCAACTCCTATGTGGACAAATAACGGTAGGGTAGTGATGAGATCAACGTACCGGTGTCTGGAACCACAAAAAACCAGATTTATGCATGTCGAGGAAAGAAATTGAGGGTGCTGGATTGGGTGGAATTATAACTAGTATACTGCTTATCAGACCACTACTCAAAGGGATATTTGGTAGTGGAGCTGGAAAGGGGTTGCGTCTACCCGGCACAGGCGATTTTTTTGGGCTGAGTTAGGGTGAGTGTGAGTGTGGACAGTAGGTGTTCTGTGCGACAACTAAACCCAGCAAGGTGACATTTAGAACGCATTGCTTACAGTTACAACAGTTTCTTCCAGATACACACACAGTTCGGTGCCGATTGATGGCTACATTGAGACGGGACCCCATATCGGGACCACATGACGGTGATCGCTGTAAAATGAGCCTTGACCAAGATTAGTGACGACCACAGACATTATCAAGACTACGGTGTAGTGAATTGAAAGTTTTTCTATTTTTGGGCTGAGTTAGGGTGAGCGTGGGTGTGGGCAGGTAGGCGTTCCGAGCGACAACTAAACCCACCAAGGTGATGTTTAGAATGCATCGCTTACAGTTACAACAGTTTGTTACAGATACACACACAATTCGGCACCGATTAGTGACGACCACAGACATTATCAAGACTACAGTGTAGCGATTTAAAAGTTTTTCAAAAGAGCTCACAGTTTTGAACGTTGTCTAACTACAGCTGCTTTCTCTACAAATCGAATTCAAGTAAATTGGACGGCGGGTAATGTGATCCATAATAAATGTAATCTTTTTATTTTTTTAAATCATTTTCAGTCAGTTTTAGTATTACTTAGCTAAATTCAACTGTACATCGACATGCAGTGTGTACATACATGCATCGAATTGTTTACTATACGTGGCAAATCTAATTTTGTGTGAAATTACACATACATACATACATTTTTTTCTGTTTTATTAAAAGCCAGAGCCCATAAGACTCAGTGATAATACGGATTACATTGAAAGTATACTACAATTTTTGTTCCACTAATTGTAACTGATAAATATATGTTGCCACTATTGCTTGAGGCTGCAGTGTCTGTCTCTTCATATAGTAAGTTGTTAGCAGCACACTTACGAGAATCTTTTCTCTTCGGCTTTTTGATAGCAAAAGTTGCTTGAAAATGTTGGTATTTCTTGATATTCTTATACCATGCTGACAAAGATATTGTTGTGCACTTTGTAGAGTATCCTGCCATTTGCAGCAGTCAGTGAAAACATGGTCAAATGTATCTTTTTGCGTGTTGCAGGCTAAACACATCTCATCGTCACTTAGAATACAGATAAAAAGTTTGTGCTGAGTTGGCAATACCCTATGCAACATTTTCCAGAATGTGTCTTTTTGATATGATGTCATTGAATTCACTGATGGGATTGACCAGAGTTCTTTTCATTGCATCTCCGAAATTGACATAACCGCATTCTACCTCTCATAACAAAGGGGACTTTCTGTAAACGAGGCTTTGAAATGTTCATACACTATCTTCGTTGAGACATCTTGTATTGAAGTAGAACTATCTCCATTCATTAATAAGTGTAGCTCCTGCATCCATTTATTCTGAAAACAGCATGATGCTTTTGGCAGTGTCCGCCAGTGCTGAGGAATGGCTCTGTCTAAAGCTGAATATACTGAATGAGACACCTTATTTGATGGTGGTCTCGGTTTACTATAAAAGTCGTGTACTGTTATGTATCCAGACCTTGCCAGTGATGGATAGTATAGAGGCCAATTATGTTTATCTGTAATAAGAGTGTTGCCCCACAGTGCTTCTGCACATTCTTCTTCATAGAAACGTGGTTTCACTGGCTTTCTTGTTCCTCCACATTTCTGCCACAGCTTTAACAGATGACGGTAAAAGGGTGGTAGTACTGCCACAAGCCGACCTGATGGTTCCCAGTTGGCTGCACCGAAAGCTCGTATCCCTAACCTGTATAAACCCCAATATTTCGGAACCAGTAGAAAGCATAGTTCATCCAATCTGTGTAAACACTTGCCGTGAATAACCTCTTCAGACTCTGGATTTGAATTGCATTTATCCTAGATGGGAGGTGTGGTACATCTAGTCCTCCCAAATCCCTTGATGCTATGCACACTCCACGCTTTACAAGAGGTTGACGCTCCTGCCAGAGAAATGACCAGATCGCATTCTCGAACGTTTTCATTAGGTGCTGTGGCATTGTAAGAACATGTGCTGCGTAATATACCTTGGACAGGGCAAATCTTTGCAGCACTTTGGCTCTCCCGTAAATGGATAGATCTCTCTTTTTCCACACTGCTAGTGCTGTTTGAAGTCTTTGTAGGATATCCTTCCAGTTCGTCGACACCGTATTGAAATAGGTTCTTGTGTATGTCAGTCCCAAAATTCTTATGCTTTCTGAGGTCCAGTCTATTTGTAATGGTGCATCTTGACGTGAGTGCCAAGATCCTAGCCATAATCCTCTTGACTTCATATGATTTCATCTTGCTCCTGCTGCCAATTTATATAGTTGTAGCTCCTCATTGAGAGCTGCAAAACCCTCGTTATTTGAAACAAAGCAGGTTGTGTCATCTGCATATGCTGAAACTTTGACTGAATGCGTTGTGTCTGGCACATGAATTCCTTCTATTCTTACATTTGCACGAATAGCTTCAGCCAAAGGTTCCGCACTCAGCACATACAGCAGTGGTGACAATGGGCAACCTTGGCGTACTCCTCTTGTTAACGGTATCTTGGCGGTCAGGAAATTATTAACAATGACATGAGAAACAATATTGTGATATAGAAGCCTGATTCAGGCAATAAAACTAGGACCAAAACCAAACTTCTCCAGTACGGTGAATAAATATTGCCAGTCAACTCCATCAAATGCCTTCGTTTGATCCAGAGAAATAACTGCTGCTGCAGTTTCTGTAGCTTCACAGTGCTGAATGATGTCCCTGACTATGGCACAATTGTCAGAAATAGTCCTCTTTAAAATGCAGCAAGTTTGATTGGGATGAATAAGTCGTGGCAGAACATGTTTGAGACGGTTGGCTAAAGCTCTAGAAATGATTTTATAATCCGTATTCAAAAGACTGATAGGCCTCCAGTTCGAGAGGCTCTCGCGATCCCCACCCTTGTAAAGTAGTCTGATAACACCCGTTCTTTGACTTGATGACAAAGATCCTAAGATGTTGACTTCATTAACCATTTGAACAAGGTCTTCTTTGAGGCAATCCCAAAATGCACGATAAAACTCAACAGGCAGTCCATCCAGTCCTGGAGCTTTTCCTGTCTTGAGTTGTCTATAGTAAGTTCCTCTAATGACAGAGGACCCTCACATGAAACTCGGTCATTGTCATTTAATACAGTATCTATCTTGCTGAGAAAGTGTCGTCTGGCATTAGAGCAAGTAGTCTCTTGTTGATATAGTTCTCCATAAAAATTACGTACTGTTGACAGATGTTGGTTTTATGTTTTTGCCATTCCAATGTCTGTTTTCAATTGACAGAATTGATGTTTACCGGCTTGACGTTTCTCAGTCGAAGCAGAGAACTTTCGTGATGTTTCCCCATGTTCCAGCCATTCTGTTCGACAGCGTACATGACGTCCACAAATTTCTTCTCTGTCTAGTTTTGTCAAGAGAGACTTGTACTTTTCCATAGCTCTGATTGTAGACAGATGACCATTCTGTACACGTAAATCTGCCTTTTGCAAGGACATTTCAATCTTACGTCTACGCTGTGTTTGTCTTTTGCGTCTGATAATGCCGTACTTTATGCATAATTCTCTTATCTGAGACTTTCCACTATCCCACCATTCCATAATTGATTCAAAACGATATTTTTGCTGACGCCAGTGTTCCCACAGAGCAATAATTTGAATACGAAAACATTCCTCTTGCAAAAATGACGTATTAAATTTCCAATATGCTTGTCCCTTTGTAGCTTTGGACTTTGACTTCAAACCTTGCATGGACATCATAATGCTGCTGTGATCACTGAAGGCAGCTGGAGTACCAGAAATGTCACATATATCATGACTAATGTCTGTAGAAACCAGAAACATAGCGATCCTTTCTGCCACACCACTGTGTTGTTGCATCCATGTGAAACCTGGAATATCTGGGTTCGTTTTCCTATATACATCTACAAGATTGAAGTCGGCAATAAACTTCTGCATGGTATTGATACTAGCAGTACGAGGTTGTCTGAGTGATGAAGAGATTTTGTCTTTCTTTGGGTCTATTACACAGTTAAAGTCTCCACATATAATGTGATTGTCATGTTGCCTATGCTCTTGATTCAGATCAGTCAGAAATATCTCACGTTCAGTGTACGATACTGGAGCATAGATTGCTGCCAAGCAGACTTCATATTCTCCAATAATTTTCAGTTCAACATACCATCCGTTTACATCGACTTTCTCTAGTGCATATTGCCAGTTTGTCTGACAGGATTTATCAACGACAATTGAGACTCCTCTAGAATGATTCGTTCCATACGAGTGGTAAATGTCATGATTTGCAAACTGGTGCTTGCCACCGCTGACTAGGTTCAACAGTGACATATGTCTCCTGCAAGGCTAAAATGTCCATGTTATGCTTGGTCATCCAACAACATAAGGCTTCCCGCTTAGTGGCATTACTTGTCCCTCTTACATGTAGTGTGCAAAGTTTTAGGCTCATTTTAACACAACAGGATTAGAAGAAAAGAAAATTAACTCAACTCAACTTTGTCTTTCAGATCCTAATTGGGAGGATCTGAATGTTCCTGTTCCTGTTTTTTCTTTGCCTTCTGAAGTTTGTCTCTTTCTTGTGGTTTTGTGGCTCTTGAAATGCTGCTTTTGCTTTGGGAGGTTTTATCAGGTGGAGACGGCTGTCGAAATGTCTTCTTCCTTCTTGATCTCCTGATTAACACTGACTGGTCACTTTCCATGCCAGAAGCTGAGGTGTGACCACTGATTGATTGATTGGCGTCATTCATGTCATCTGCTTTTGTTTCCACTTCTCTGTCAGTGAGCTTACTTGTGTTGCAGCATTATTCCCTGTTGGTTCTGGATGAACCACGTCTTCTAATGCTCAGTAGCCGTAACAATACTAGATCTGTTGATTTTGCCAGGGCAGTGCTTGTGTAGATGATCTTCAGATCCGCAAGTATAGCATCGCCTGTATGACGGTGGTTTAGGACATTGCGCAATGTGGTGTTGATCTGAACCACAACGATAGCATCTTGGTGGCTGTCCTGCATATCTGACATACAAGGGAAGCACGTACTGACCTATCTTGACTGATGTCAGAAATGTACCTTTAGGTTCAATAACCGTAAAGATTCTTACTCCTGTCTCGATGGTCGGAGCAAAGGAGTAGGTTCGTCTTCGAACAGCAACCACCATGCCGTAACTACTCAGTAGCGACTTCACAACTCCATCAGGCATCTCGTAAGGCATTTTTACATCCACGTATACTATAGGCAGGAGGCTGTCTTTCCCCAGTGATTGTAAGACAAGTGTAATGATTGTTTTGAATGTCAATGCCACACGCTAACACAGTCACGTGCAGTTTTCATCACTAAATGTAAGCTGCCAAATGTTCTTGCCCGTTTGGGTCAGCATTTTACATTGTCTACTGAAACAACATCTTTCAGACCTTCAATGACATCTGTTGTAGAGAGAACATTGTTATCTCCAACTGCATTCAATTGCAGTGAGTGGTTGCCATAGAGACATAGTATAGAGCAAAACCCGAGAGAGTGCCAGACAAGCAGCCAACTCGGAGCCTCGCAATACATACATACATACATACATACATACATACATACATACATACATACATACATACATACATGCACGCATGCATGCATATGTATCTATATATTTGTATATATATTTTAATAGTATGTATGTTGTATAATATACTGTATAATATACATTATAATATAATGTATATATACAGTATATTATACAGTATATATACCGTACTGACACGATTAATACCCCACCCCCATGGTTGGCTAGCATCAAAGGTAAACTAGGGGATAGAACTTTTCTCAAAACCTAACACCTGGAGGTGTTAATTGGTGGAACTAATTATCTTAATCAATTGACAAGGAATTAACCACCTGACAACTGCCAGGCCAAAGTTATTAGCAACCTGTAATTAACCACCTGACAAGTAATTAACCACGTTAGAAACTGCCAGGCCAAAGTTTCCCCCTCTCTTGCAAAAAGTCATATTCCCGGTCATCAAGCTGTACACTTCATGGTTCACGTCTGTCGTGCGTCTTTCTTGCTTTCTTTCCTTTCGGAGTTGCTTCTGTCGCTTTAGCTCCTCGTACTTCGCATTCCAGTTCCGCACACACTTCCTGTCAATGCTAAATTGGTTGGCGGTTTTTGACATCGCCGAGCCATTGCCTTGATGCCATTCAATAACGCTGATCTTGTATTCAACAGTGAAGCTACAATATCTCTTGGGCATAGCTGCCTAGAAAACGTTGCCAAATTCGTAGGCAATTAAAGAAACTAGTCTATGTAGAAAGCACCAATTAGCACCAATTAAACAACAAAAGTTGTGAAAATCTTAGGACCTGGGCCAAAGGTGGGGATGGGACTTTACTCAAGGCCTGGGGTATTAATCGCGTCATTACGGTACAGTATATTATACAGTATATTATACAGTATATTATACAGTATATTATACAGTATATATACGGTATATTATACAGTATATTATACAGTATATTATACAGTATATTATACAGTATATTATACAGTATATTATACAGTATATATACAGTATATATACAGTATATTATACAGTATATTATACAGTATATATACGGTATATTATACAGTATATATACAGTATATTATACTGTATTTGTTGCATGTTTGGATGTTTATTCCGCCGTTGCTAGGATTCTTTTTCTCGTTATATTACACACCTACCATAGCAACCCAACTGCATGTTGTATATTTACCAGTCAATAAACGTATATTGACCGGTCAATATCTGTATACTGCTTACTGACATAAAACACAACTAACATAAAATGAAAAATATCAAAAACAAAAACAAACTAGCAATCAATACATGGGCATACCTATTTTAGATTACAAGCTTATTCTTTACCAATAATAATGTTCACAGTTCACAGTTTGTAAAGACGCAGTCAGAAATGACAAATGGATTATCTCTTTCCGTTTCAGATGGCTGTTCCACCTGGACTACTTCGTGTCTCTCCCGACTCCTTGATGTTTGCGTCAGTGTAGTCTGTGTGTGCATGGCCATTATCCAAAACTTTGCACGCTGCCATTTGCTGCAATTCTGATGGTTCTTGGATTGTCTCTCAGTGCTTGCAGGGTTTTGTGGCCAGTTCTGCCTTGAATGACATGTTCAGGAACTCCCGCTTGAAACAGCCTTGTCACACTAGTAGCTCAAGAGCGTGGTTGGTTCAAACTGGAAGACCAGCGCTTCAGCTGTCATTACTTTCATCATTGCAGCCAAAGTGTTATGACCGATTACCTGCTTTGAATACCAAGGACCAAATGAAGGTGTAGATAACAAAGGTTTATAATAGAAGGATTCTTGAGAAAATCCTCCTGGCAACTTACTTAGATAGAGATTCAAAATTTTTACGTGGCAATGGTCACCAGCTTCTTCATTAGCGTATCTGATAAACCACAAACCACAAAATGCTATTACCCTAGAGAGTCACGTTGGAGCTTGACTATAATTTACCTTGTAACTTTTTTGTTTATGTGCCGTAAATCACTTAGTCCACCATCATGATTTTTGGATTGTGCTCAACGTAAATGTAACAGACTTTTGACAATCCGTCTATGGTTTGGCTGCATCTAGTTGTGAATCCTTCATTGAGAGAATGTCTGTCTGTCGGTACCTGCTCTTCTTGTGGAGCACCCTTGTTTCGATTACTTCTCCATGCTTCTAATGTTCGCATCACCCAACTGTTGCAGACGGTGTGTTCTTGCAAATCGTACCCTTGCTGTACTCCTGTACTTTGTCCTTACTCGTCTTTTCAGCAAATCTGTCAAGCTGGCTATTACTATAGCTAGCGGCATGATTTTGCTTCTCATCTTTGTTGGCGGCTGAAAGTTGTCGTCCTGGTCATTATTACGGTCTTCTTTCTGATCCAACATCACGCTGGCAAAACACATGGATAATGTACTGTACTAATACTTTTGAGCACATGGCCTTATGGGACTGACGTGCACATCAACAAGACTTCACAGTTGTCAAAATGTGGTTATTTGACATAAAATTTTAGCAGTCATTGCAAGACACAACCACTCTAATTCAACTTGAATAATCTATGAACTCCAATTACAGTAGGATGTTAAACATGCAACAAATAAGTTAATGCATGGTAGGGTCGACGATATCCAGTTTATTGACCTCGGTCTTTTCGGGGCTTTCTTCTCATAATTAGCCTAGCCTAATTATATCGGGAAGCCCCTCAAGACCTCAGTCAATAAACTGGATATGGTCTCCCTACCATGCACTAACTTATACATATACTGTATATTATACAGTATATATACAGTATGTATACAGTATATTATACAGTATATTATACAGTATATATACAGTATATTATACAGCATATATAGAGTATATTATACAATATATATATATATATATATATATATATATATATATATATATATATATATATATTTGGTATATTATACAGTATATTATGCAGTATATTATACAACATACATACAAATACATAGATACATACGTATGCATGTATGTATGTATGTATGTATGTATTTGTATGTATGTATGTATGTATAATTTCACAAAAATTAGATTCGCCACATGCCTTGAAAGAAGAAATTTGTGCGGGAGAAAAATTGTGCTTTTTCTAGAAACATCACTACTTGTGCAGAATTAATTTGTGCGGCAATAAGGCCATGCGCAAGGGAAATATATGTGGAATTTATTTTGTGCAATGGGCTTGTGATCACACGAAATCGCACGAATTTTTCTCCCACACAAATTTCTTTCAGGGTATAGTCAACAATTCGATGCATGCATGTACACACTGCATGTCGATGTACAGTTGAATTTAGCTAATTAATACTAAAACTGACCAAAAATAATTTTAAAAAAATAAAAAGATTATATTCATTATGGATCACATTATCTGCTGTCCAATTGAGAAAGCAGCTGTAGTTAGACGACATTCAAAACTGTAATCTCTTTTGAAAAACTTTCAATTCGCTACACTGTAGTCTTGATAATGTCAGTGGTCGTCACTAATCTTGGTCGAGGCTCATTTTACAGCGATCACCATCGTGGGGTCCCGTCTCAATGTAGCCATCAGTCGGTGCCGAATTGTGTGTTTATCTGGAAGAAACTGTTGTAACTGTAGCAATGCATTCTGAACATTGCCTTGGTGGGTTTAGTTGTCGCACGGAACACCTACCTGCCCACACCCATGCTCACCCTAGCTCAGCCCCAAAAAAATCGCCCGGCACGGTGGGTAGGGGTAAAAATGTATCGTAGACTGACCAACTAGCCGGGGAACTCCATAAACCAGCGAAACGGCGGTTTTCCACGAGACGTGTCAGGGTCAGGGAGGTTTGGACGGCACGTGGACCACGGATCTCGTCAACATGTAGTCTTTCTCAAAATGCAACAACGGAATCAAGTATCTTCTTAACATCATCGACGTGTTCAGCAAGTACGCATGGTCTATTCCATTGGTAGACAAGATATGTAAAAAGATAGTTTGTGCAGCGCCGGATCCAGGAATTTTGAAAGAGGGGGTTCACCGTTAGCAGTTATTTATAGCGTTACTAATTTTCTCTTTTCTAATAAAATTATATGAAATTATTGAACCACGCCTATTGGAAAAGAGGGGGTTGAAAAAAACCCCTGAACCCCCACTCTGGATCCAGCCCTGTTTGTGCTTTGGACGCGATACCAAAAAGGAAACCCAGTAGGTTGTGGGTGGGTCGAGGTGGTAAATTTTACAATAGGACCATGGATTGCTGGCTATAAGACAACGGCATTGAGAGATATTTTACATACAATGAGTGAAAAGCGGTGGTGGTGGAAAGATTTAATCGAACCTTAAAAACGAGAATGTAGAAATACATATTGGCCAACATGCAACACTTAAAGGTACATAGACGTTTTGGACGAATTTTTGAAGATATACAATACCTCATATCACAGGTCTATACGATTGAGCCCCACCAAAGCCAGCGACAAACGAAATGAATCGATCGTTTGGAGTTATCTGTATGGTAACACAGTTGAACCCGACAAACCCATTTTTTACAATGATCAAAGTTGGTGATCGTGTTCGAATATCCAAGAAAAAGACCACCTTTGAAAAAAAGGATACACACTCAATTGGACCGAAGAAGTTTTGGA
Source organism: Corticium candelabrum (assembly GCF_963422355.1). Classification (NCBI taxonomy): domain Eukaryota; kingdom Metazoa; phylum Porifera; class Homoscleromorpha; order Homosclerophorida; family Plakinidae; genus Corticium; species Corticium candelabrum. The sequence goes on from NC_085095.1 coordinate 4,674,346, forward strand.
GATCGTTGACATAAAGAACACCAACCCGGTGACCTATAAGATCAAGATTTGAATGGTGAGCCCATCGACGGATCCTTCTACGAGCCAGAGCTACAGAAGAAGACGACCCAAGATGTGTTTCGTATCGAGGTGATACGGAGAAAGGGTCAACGAGCGTTCGCCAAATGGAAAGGATATCCCAACACATTCAACAGTTGGGTGGACAACCTCACCACCCTTGAATGAGATCTACAATGGTCTCCCATAATTGCTCGTATTCGAATCGAGTTTTCTCTTTGATGGACGCACATCGTTGGGCTTGCTCTGGAATACCCATACATATGAATATCTTGGATAGGATGAAATCCAATTTGATGAGTTTTCTTTGGTAGAGATTATACCATATTCTCTCTGCCTGTCGAGTTCTCATCACGACCAGCCTCTTCTGATCCTCGGTGAGATCGAATCGTTGCAGTTGTTTCCTGATGTGGTATTTCATGTTGTATTTGGATTTTTGGACACATAGTGAGCGTACGGCCCAGCTTACGGTTGTTCTACTTTGTGGAGGAGACGCAGCTCTTGCATACGTGTTCACCTTCGAACACATTTTCATATTTACCACCACATGCACATTTCTTAGGAATGGGATCCATCCATTTTAACTTTGGAGGAGGGTGGAGAGCTCAGTACCAACACTGCTCGTCGTGGTGGATGGTAGTTCCACAGTTGGGACACTGAATAACCTTCCTGGGTTTGCGGCAGGCGCCGATGCCGTACCAACCGTCTGCTTTGCAAGTGTGCAACATCTTAATATCATATAGAATTTGTTTCTCTAATAGGGCGCAACATTTTTATGTAACCTCTTCGTATATGGAGGATCTCAAACATCTGTTGCGTTTGTACGAGGAAGGGCACCTCAGTGCGGTGGCTCTCGACAAGGCCTTGAATGTCTTAAGCCCACCAATCAAAGAGCTCAGCCGTCTCTTACAACTACACGACCTAGGGTATATCGGTTACAAGGCGCTTGACTCGGCATTGTGTGTTCTGAAACCTCCCTCCGAGGACATGGATGCAGAGGAGACCGTGGAACCATATGATGAGGCTTAGTGTAAGCCACTGCCACCAGCTCCAAATCCAAGACAAATAAAAATTATTTGCTACGTAGGGGCGGTAGTGATGCTGGCAGGTCTGTTCTTATATAGAGAAACAGTGACGACATAAACGTGCACCCCAAAATTGTCTGCACATTTTGCACCACAAATTAGACCTCAAAATTGACCCCAATATTGGCCCACATTTGCACGGTCAATCTGAGTCAATAGAGGCCCAGATGTAACACATTTGCACGATTTCTTCGTGCTCACCTTCTTTGGCACATAGTGCGGCCCATTCGATGTTGGTTACACTCCATCTGTGGTGTAGAATCACAATCCCAAGGTGTCCATGTATGGCGGGGTGAGCCATGACAGTATCAATTGTAGCACAAATGCACTATAGATTTGTGACTATTGCTTGCAGCACACAGCATAGTCTGTTCGATGGCGGTAGCCCCTAAATCACGACATAGTTGCACGACAGATTGACGACCTTCTGCAGCAGACGTCATAGCCAGGTCGATTTCTTGGACACCCCAATCGTAACACAGGCGAACTGTGGATTCGTAACCACCACTCGCGGCCCACGGCATAGCCGTGTCGATGTTGGTGGCTCCCCACTCACGACATAGTTGTATCACATTTTCACAAATTGTTTGCTGCCCAGACCATGGGTTGCTCAAAATCGGTGACCCCTAATCGCGAAACAGTCACATAATGTTTTCGTGACCACTACTTGCGGCCCATAACATAGCCGAGTTGAACTTGAAGATTCCCAATTCTATATATAAAAGGATGACTTCCTCGTGATCACCTTCTGCAGCCCACTCCATGGCTTTGTCTAGATCGACCTTGTCATAGTCGTGGCACATTTGCACAATGTGGGTGTGACCCTCATAGGAAGCCATATTCATAGCCTCTTGGATTTGATTTGCGCCTAGTTGTAGAGCTAAATATGACCACAAGTGGCAGCCATGGTTATAACTTAATTAGGAGAAAGGCTACGCCCAGCTACAATGACGTCTCTCCCATTGGGTTGCATTCGACAACCCAACCAATAAATGCCTAGAGTTTGTTGAATACACACAGGATATTCAACAAGAGTTGCACCATGATAACACATTGCTTGAGCAGCGGCAAGAACTTTAAAAAATAGCCATATATTATATATGTATTTATTTCTCTAATAGGGCGCCCTATTAGAGAAACAAGCTGTGTAATATACCCCTCTAATAAGACGCCCTATTAGAGAAACACGACTGTATAATACATGCTATCTTTGTATGGAGGATATCAGGATTCATCGAACGCCAATGGCTCTCTCAGACAACTTACTAGGAAATGGCATCGATTACGACGGCATACAGTTAGAGGGTCTGAAATAGCTGCTCTATTGTGTTGGAACTTCTATTGTTTCTTTCGACGATTACTTGGAGATAAGAGTGGTGGTGTCGAGGTGAGATCCTCACTGGGCATTGCCTGTTGGTGGAGGACGGTATTCGAACCCATATCTGAACAATTGGTTGAGGTACATTGTGGAACCACCTGCATGGGTGGACAGATATATATATATATATATATATATATATATATATATATATATATATTTGAGCTGGAAATGCAGGCTATATCTATGTCCAGATGAATACTGTGTCGTATCGTCTACAAAATGTGGTAAAAATAGGAGGCACATTCACACTGCACGAGAAGATAGTTTGACCTATGGTATGGCCAAACGTCTACCCAAGGGTTTAATCCCATCTGAAGTCTCCAGAGATATTGTATTACTTGAGTGTAAGGCTCCGTCCGTATTGAAGATACCCGAATTGTCATATACCTAGGTACTATTTACCCCAAATATGGATGGGACTGGATCTATCTCCCATTGCTAGATTCGGTCTGTATGTAGAGGTTGTATATATCGTATCTGTAACTTAAAACAACTAGGACCTACACTGAACTACAATAAATCATACCAAAATGATCCAAACCATGGTTGGCTCTCCGCTATGGCTTGGGTTGTATAGTTGTACTAGGGGGTAATGATAAGGGAACCGACAATGCGGCCTCCTCACCCTCACCCGTGATCAGACCTATAGACTTTGGCACTGCACCAAATGATGTGCTACATGCAATTATGGAAGTTATCCCTAGCGGTACTCGTCGAGTCAAGTATCTAGAATCTTGGTTTGCAGATGGAAAAAAGAGGCAACATAGGATTGCTTGAGAAGACCCTAGATACCTGTTTGACCAAGGATGATCGTATAGTAGATATGTACCTTGGAAAGCTATGGAGGTGCACTGTAGAACAATAGAACGTAAACGAGATTTTGTACGAGAGAGTAGACAAAAGATAGAGGAACTGTGGAAGACGGTGCAGACAATCCAATCCTCGGATAATTCACGTAGGACCCTGTATGATGTGTATGAACCACCTGTTGGGTTGGATGAGATATGTCCACCACCAGGTGGGTATACATGCAAAGATCTTTGTAGGAATAAAGTGGAGAACCTTGGTCTAATAAGACGCTCTAGTAGAGAAACACGACTGTATACTATTTGCTATGAAAATCTTGCTGGCGCGAGAGATAATGTAACCCAAAAAGGTACCAAAAAGAACAAAAAGTTTTATAATAATCATCATGGAGATGCTGGTGCAAGACCAAATTTTTATGTTCTCCACTATATCTTCAACCCGTCTCGGGGCCTAGGGAGGTGCAGCCCAGAGACGGGAGGAAGATACTATAGACCACAAAATATTTGACTATCATTGTTTGCACGCAATCCCACGTGAAAAAGAGGGGTGTTTTATAGATCTCTGCAATACAAAAAGGTATTTTCAAAAACTGTATTTGAGAACTTCTCACTCTACTACTACTGAGTACACATAATACGGGAAGAAAAAACGCTATTATAACGGGTGCTGCAATGGTAGTTCCCTATCTTTCGGAATTGCCTTTATTTTCAGTATCCTATTTACAGCGGTCATCTTGATTGATTACACTGCTGCATGTTGATCTCCATAGAGACCTGTCGTCAGCTATTTTCCCTTTGTAGAGGATTTATATGGCAAGATCTCATGTTTGAGTTCAGACTAGCTGTCTTTGAATCTTTTTTTGACCTCCCTGTAATTGTGCTCCCTCTCATATAGTTGTCCATAGAACACAGCCTTCAGTATTCTGTCATCATTCATACGAACCAAGTGCCCTAACCAACGAAATTGTGCTGATAGAAGGAATGTATTGATACCATTCATGTTGCAGACTCTAAGAAATTCTATATTAACAAACAAACCTGCTCTTAGAATTGATTTAGGTGAGAACAGCATGCACAGAACCAGTCACACTCTCTCTTCCCATTTATTTTGAGACCATAATTAATTAGCAACTTCTGATATATGTCTGCTTACACTCGCTGTGGTTATGTTTCGTATTTGCGGTTGTAAAAATTAAGCATATGCATGTTATTGTTTTCTGGTATGTCAACAAGCACTGAATTGATTGTAAATATGACCTCCTGCAGTTGCAGACAGTCAGAGAGACATACCCGGACTGTCTTCTGGAAACAAGCCGTATCAAGTACCAGAATACATGCCAGAATTCCACAAGATGGGATCTACAAGGCCTGTTGTCAACTTTGGGTATACATATTATTGATATAGATAGGTGTTCATGTATCAAAATATTGGTATCGAGTTTATTATTGCCTAGGCAACAAGGCTGTCACAAACCAGACACAATTACGCCATTCCAGACATCAACAAACTATCTGATGTAGGTATACTGAGTCCAGTTTGTACTATACTTTTTACCACGTATTGATCTGTTTGTTGCTGCATTGTTCAGGAGAACTACTTACAAGACCAAGAAAACGCAGCAGCTTCTTGAAGATGAAATTGATGAAGTTCGTAAACTCTGTAAGTGGAGACCAGCTTCTCCATTTAAACCATAGCTAGCAGAACCTAATTGATTATGAGTGTGATTATACATTGCAAAATCAACTTTAAGTAATTGAGACAATTCACATTGACCTTAATAACCGACAAAGTACATCTCACAGCACAGCAAACATTGTTCTAAGCATTAGTCACTCTTTTGCCGCTGCCACTTCACTGAATGTTAGATTAAAATAACTGCAGAAGAGTCGTGATCATAGGCTGGTTCACGCCAGGAAAGGTAACACCTGAAGGTGCATGTTTCCTCATGTAGATTGTAAATAAGATTATTGTCACAACAACTGCCAATACAATAGCACCACCGATACAGCCACCAACAATGGCCCAATCTATCACAGAACAAACTTCTACATTTAAATGAAGCAACTGACTATAGCAATTATTATTTTATTCTAATGAACTTAATCAACCATTATATATATATATATATATATATATATATATATATATATATATTTATACATTATATATTTCATCCTGATTTTCTACTGGGTCGTCCCGGCTTCTTCGATGTAACAGTAGCCAACAGCCTGCAGCCTTCATTCATTATTAAAGCTGCCAGCAATGCAGGAGCTGCTGCAGAAGCTTGCAAAGACTTTCATCACGCTGACATAGTTACAGCAGCTGGTGGCATATCTTATCCACTTGCTGTGGAAACTCTCGGTCTCTGGACACCATACAGTCTCAAGATCCTACGCTCTATAGCTTCGAGAATTTCTGCAATGAGTCACATGACGTTTTCAAAGTCTTTAAATAACTTATTACAACAATTATCTGTAAAGTTATGGTCATATAATGGTAGATTGGTTTTACGTTTGAATTTAGAGATAGAGGATGTATGTAGTTGGGACATGCATACTTGAGTTGTTGGGGATGCTGGGGTGGGAACGTTCATGTATGTAATAAATATATCCTACACACACACACACACACACACACACACACACACACACACACACACACACACACACACACACACACACACACACACACACACACACACTATATATATATATATATATATATATATATATATATATATATATATATATATATATATTACGAATCTACATGTCTGTGCCATTACTGTCAGTACTGTGGAAATGCCACTACCCGCCTGAATCTTTCCCGCCTTTACTTTTGCTGAACTGCAGATTAAATTCAGTACTGTGTACGAGCCCTGATGCACTAGCCCTGATGCACTGCGCAGCACATCTACATGTGCAAATTATCACAGCATCGCCAGCTCCAATCCCCTTTTTCACACAATTAAGCAGCCGGTTGTGGTCGCCATGTTTATCATCCTCCTCACAGCTAGCCTGTAGTTGTTCTCAAACGTTCAGCATCCATGCTTGTGTTTTTGGGCTCTACACTCTCTAAGTTAAAATGCATGCTGCGCCATACCATTTACCTGCAGCTGTTGCCTTCTCAATTTTTGTTTTTCCAACTGTCCAGGAGGGTCACTTTGATGGTATACTCGCACATATATTACTAGTGAAAGTCTTGAACACTTGCAACCATTTATTGCACCCTTAATTTATACATACCTGAAGGGTGGTAATTCATCAAAGGACAGCATTCCTTCATCAAAAGACAGCGTTCATGTACCCTATAATTTTGTATGTACAGTACAACTTATGAATTAACAGTCCATTACTGCATCAGTAAGGCTAGCCCAAGTTGCCAAAGAATTACCTGTGTGTCGACAATAGCATTTCTGTACATCTTTAGCTAGAATGGCATATTTCTCTTCAGCTCTTCGGTACCCACATTTACTGTAGAAGTATCCTTTTCAAGCCCAATGGAGTTGCAGGCGGTGGGTTATGATTATCATCACCGAAAGTAGGCAATGGAGATGTCTTAGTTCCTAATAATATCAGCCTGCCATACCTATTCAGTAAGTCTGTGAGATCATTCAAGGGAAAGTCGTTATTAGGAGAACTAGTAATACCAGCAACCAAATCAGACCCTGCAAAACATAGACAATTATTATACCTAGGACAGCACAAAGACTCTACTCTTACTTGCTAGACTATCAGACAATGACTTTGTGGCATACAAAAGAATCTGACAAAGTTCTCATGCAGAAATGTAGTATAATAAATAGCTTTCTTATTCTCTGAAAAATAACATAATAAACTCAAAGCGCGATTCTACATCAGACTACATATGCATAGTAGAAGAAACTAAGTATACTACCAACATAAAGTGATCACGTGGAGATTATATAACATGCAAATGTCAGCAACAGTTTCCTAGCGAGCAATTGATTCAGCCACTGTACCCATATTGCGCATTGCAGCAGAAACTCGGTGCATGCAACTGCAATCTAAGCACCCTAATTCCAAATATCCTATATCACCTAATTTTGAGAGTTAATTCATTACCTAAGTAAACTCGTCATGCAGCCTTCTTGTACGCATTCCACTTGTAGCATTCACAGTAAAACTGCAAAGACACGGTTAATTAATTCATGAAAATGAAAGATAATAGTGAACAAAAGAAGAGAAGTGAAATGTCAGTTTGCCTCAATTAAAGCCTGCGCATAAGTTCAAAATCAAACTCGAAGGGCATGCATCCATCAATTCAATGCAGCTGTGACGGCAAACACCCAAACAAAACGGAAGGAGCGTGAAAAAACCGGATCTCGGAAACACGTGAGCATAGGCGGGTGAAATTCACACCATTTGACAGCTGGTGACAATTTAAGACGATTACAGATCAGTAGATGCGAACTCGGCTACCAATAGAATACAATTACAGTTTGTTTGGCATCTCATTAGGGGCCGGTCATTATTAAGCGTCCGGGGAAGAGGGGGATGGCAAATTTGCTATGGGGGCCATAAGTTTGGAATTCAAGGGTTACTAAGCATTTGGGTCATCTTCTGTTGGGGGTCATAATTTTCAGGTTTTTTTATCTGTCTACTATAGAATTGTATGCAAGAACAGTATCTTTATTTCTAATGGCTTGCACACTTGCATTGCTGAAAGCGGCAATTCTTGCTTTACTTGTTTTGTCAGCAGGTTGGCCAACTTTAGAAATTATACCTAGGCCGCACTTGAACCTTGAAACAGACTGCTTTTTATTGTACATACCTATATTTGATTATATATACTGCATGTATATGCACATATATAAGGGGTCATCTAAAGTTAACCGACACACAGTGGGGCCAGAAGATTTTAGCAGGCATATTTTGCAGAGGTCACATATCAAACTATGCGAACCTCGACAAATTTTGCCAGCCTCCCCCCACCGACAATAATGACCGGCCGCTTAGGATTGCTAAACGATCTATTTACTAGACCAGTTGTCAACACGTAGATAATGCAATGCATCGCTAATCTTATGGTCTACATTTACGTTTTTCAACATCGTCAAGAAGTCAGCGGCGAAGACTTCTTCTTTGCCGATCTAAAACGTTTCTTGACCTCGTTTTAGCACTACCACAACACGAGATGTAGAAAAAAACTAAATGTTATGTAGTGCAGACATAATTAGTTGCACAATGAGCCTGTTTACCATAACTCATGAGTAACTTCTCCTCTCTAATCATAATCACAAACCGCGATTCCAGGGTGCCTCTGTTTTTGAACAGACTCTATTTGTGTGCAGTGTGGCAATTTTCCTTTTTTCTTTCTTCTCTCGTTATGTCCTCTCCAGAGAAAACTGTACCTTTATTAAAGTGCAAAAGATATATAGTATATATTATTATATGTGTCGTTATGCCCCTCCATAATGGGCAAGTGAGGTCTTTACCCCCATCTGGGCGCCCACCAACCCGGCAGGTGAGCTCAGTAGGGTACATGTTTCTGTGTAGTCCACACGGCGATCAATGACTAGCCAATTCGATATAGATTACAGGCATTACGGTGACCGCGAACTCATGAACAACACGTCTAGTGGATATCAATGCCCACCAGGAAAGCGCTGAGCGCCATCGTCAACAGACCATTCACCAGAGCACACAAACTACCCAACAACTGAAACGAGTCATAGTCTCGTGGATAAAGCTAGAGAAACATGAGAGAGAGAAAGACAGATAAGTTTCACAATTTACTGTCGTCACTGGGGTTTGAACACCCAAACCATGGAGCAGTAGCCATGCTGCTAACCACTAAGCCACGGCATATTATTGTCGTGCTCAAGATTTGCTAGGAACGGTGGGCTATTATGTGTCGTTATGCCTCTCCATAATGGGCAAGTGGGGTCTTTACCCTTATCTGGGCGCCCACCAACCCGGCAGGTAAGCCCTGCAGGGTACATGTTTCCGTGCAGTCCATACGACGATCAGTGACTAGCCAATTCGATATAGATTGCAGGCATTATAATAATAATAATAATAATAATAATAATAATTATTTTCGTAAAGTCATGTCTTCTTTCTAGACAGCCGTGATGGTCTAAGTACTTCTGAAGCAGGGTTTGCTTCCGGTACTTGTAATAGACTTTACAAACCAGACTGATCTGGTTGAGCACGACACATTATTATTATTATTATTATTACCAGTTGGGCAATCCGTCGTATCCAGTGGGATAGACACTCTAGTCAGCAGAGGTACCCGCTGGATCCATTTGCCATCCTTGTTAATCCACAAGGCTTCTGACTGAAGCACCCCGCTCGCGGTCCTGATCATTTCCATATGAAAGTAGGGTTGGCCAGCAATCTTGCCTATGAATTCAGGTATAACGCCGATCGTCGCCATTTGGTTTCCTACGGATCACGCTCCCATTTAAAATCAAATGTGGATCCGCCAACAGAGACCGCAAGTGGATGGCAACGCTTGTGTATCTTTATGTAAAAGGTCAACGGCTGTTCTTCCACAAAATTCATTGCACATCAAATTTGAAGGCAGTCGTTTGAAACCGCACATGCATCTTCAAGGTTTGATCTCGTAATTGAGTTCGAACACCAGCTGCGAACAACAGCCTGAACTAGAAGGCAGTAACGACACGAGCACGAGAGCTTAAATCAAGGTGTCAACACTATGCTAGTTAGCTTACAACTGCACGAGAGGAGACTCAGAGACACAGCCACAGCTACAGCCAACATCGTTGCAGACCTACTCCACCCAAAATGAAAATTCGTGAGAGTTACAGCGTTGATTCAATGAGTACCCTGTATGTAAATAGTACGTGCCAAAGACTGGTGCTGAGATCGCACCTGGACCTCACGGATAACTCTCTCAAAGCTGCCAAATTTTTAGGATCACTCTTTGCATGAGATTACAACAATCTTGCTATTGAAATATGTAGGACATACACACATACCGTACTGACGCCATTAATACACCAGGCCTTGAGTAAAGTCCCATCCCCACCTTTGGTCCAGGTCCTAAGATTTTCACACCTTTTTGTTCTTTAATTGGTGCTAATTGGTGCTTTCTATATAGAGCTTCTTTAATCGCCTACGAATTTGGCAACGTGTTCTAGGCAGCTATGCCCAAGAGATATCGTAGCTTCACTGTTGAATACAAGATCAGCGTTGTTGAATGGCATCAAGGCAATGGCTCGGTGGTGTCAAAAACCATCAACCAATTTAACATTGACAGGAAGTGTGTGCGGTACTGGAATGCAAAGTACGAGGGGCTAAAGCGACACGAAGCAACTCTGAAAGGAAAGAAAGCAAGAAAGATGCACGACGGATGTGAACCATTAAGTGTACAGCTTGATAACCGGGTGTTTGACTTTTTGCAAGAGAGGCAAAACTTTGGCCTGGCAGTTTCTAACGTCGCACTGATAGATGAAGCAAAGCGAGTTGCTGCAGAACTAAACATTGTAGGATTTAGAGCAAGCAATAGATGGCTTGTCAGGTGGAAGCAACGTTTCAACGTAGGACTACGGCGCAAAACGAATGAGTCTCAAGCCCTTCGGAACATTATCAAGATGACCTTCTCAGATTTTGCCGACAAATTATCCGGTTGCGTGAGACACATGACAGGTGGTACATTACTTGTCAATTGATTAAGTTAATTACTTCCGTCAATTAACACCTCCAGGTGTCAGGTTTTGAGTAAAGTCCCATCCCTAGTTTACCTTTGATGCTAGCCAAACATGGGGGTGGGGTATTAATCGCGTCAGTATGGTATACCCATTTCTGTCTGCTAGCTAGCTAGCTAGCTTACGACTGGACAAGAGGAGACTAGACTCAAGAGACATAGCTACAGCTACAGCCAACAGCGTTGCAGACCTACCCCACCCGAAATGAAACACGTGGGAATGACAGCGTTGATTCAATGAGTACCCTATCTAGAGTACGTGCCGACGACTGGTACTAAGATCGCATGCCTGACTGCGCGGATGACTCTCCCAAAACTTTTGAATTCTACAATCGCTCTTTGCATAAGGTTACAACATACACCAGCGTAGAAACCGGGAGAGGATGAAGCCGCCTTGCTCAGTGTAGTAATAATTTTCCTTGCCAGTGACTTTTGCAAATCTGTTTATGGTCTGACAAGCAAGGTAGTTTTTGCTTACTCATGAAGACATCCACGCCCCCCCCCCCGCTTGTGAACATCTTCCTACGCCACTGAGTTATAATTTTGCTATTGAAATAGGACATACACACGTATACACATTTCTGCCTGCTAGCGAGATAGTTCTCAGTAAAACATTCGGTAATACATTGATGCATGCATCTGAAGTACGTGGCAGGAGGGTTTGTCCCATAAATTGTAAATTGGTCTTCGTTTGCGGTCACACGATCGAGATTGCGCGTCTAGATTTACAGATATACATGCAGAGTAGGTGATCGAGCCATTACTGCCAGAAATTGTTGTCTTGTAGTAAGTAATGATTTGTTGTGTCAGCACACGCTGTCCGAGTGCAGTATAATTCTGTCCAAACAGGTTTGCAGCTTCGTTCGCAATTATATAGAGTGGGGCATCTGCATGCACGCCGCTACAGCTATGCATGGCGGTCGAAGTGATCAAGTGCCATGCAAAATCAGATGACGGTCAGACAAGTACCAGTCTGCAGTCTGTTGCAGTCACTCTCCGAAAAGACGCATTGGTTTATGTTACCCGAAATGACTCTTGCTGCTTTGCCTGCATGCTTTTACCTCTGTCAGAATATTGTTGGAAGGCTAGTAAAATTCCTGCGTTTTCTCATCAGCTGCAATTCCAGATATTCCTTGTGTTTCCGAAACGTATACGGTCATTTGCCAGTATATATGTATAGAAGTGTCCTTGAGAGACGTATCCATGCCTGGTCACATCTTACTATCATAGCATAGGGGATTTGTATATGAAGATTCATCAAACAAATTTTTTTCATATCACAACTCAGCGACGTCGCGTAATAGAGGCCAGGGTGGACCTGGGCGGACCCGGCTCCCTCATTTTTAGGCATGGTTGCACAAAATATTTAAATTGTACGTACGACTGTATGATCTATACTAACAAGTAAACTCGTAGAAAACCATGCACAACGAACAGCCTTCAACCTGACCTTCTATAAGGGCGAATTAGTTTAGAAGCAGAATTCAAAGCTATGGTTTTGTCAAGTAAGCGAACTTTTGACCTGAGAAGAGAAAAATGTGATGGACATATCTGAGAACTCGCCAGCTGCTTTAATAATTAGGCATGACTGCGCTTGTTTGTTTCCCTCGGTTACCCTGTTACTGGACATGTACTCCAGTTACCTCTATACAACGGCGTTCATTTTCTGCCTTGAAAAGACTGATCATAAAGACCTGGTTGAGAACAAGAACATCTGACAACAGATTAAGCTCCTTGGCATTAATGTGTTTCAAAAAGAACTATAGCAAGAGACTTGCAATTGGAAACTGATGTAGAATACTTGGTTACACATGCAGTATGCAAGCAGCTCCGTTAGCTAAGTGACTACCACTAGCCTAGTTTGTTTTGAGTCTACCTCTTTGCCTTGACATCAAATAAAAATGCAATAAGTGATGCTAATGTAGTGTAACAAAGGCCCGGCCACATCACGACATCGTGTGCCAGCCTCCCCCATTTTGATGGCCTCGCAACGCCGCTGCACTACTGTTTTATAAGTAGAATTGAGCTTCTCCGTTTTTTACAGACTATCCACCTTCTACTCCCTAAAGTCTTGAATGTCAGAAAAGAAAGCTTCGTAGGAAATGTGGGCTTGTGCTAGGGACTCTAGTAGAAAAGGGGAATCACTCATGAGCGTGAACATGCTGCGATATAAAAATAAAAATAAAATAAAGAACTAAGTGCTAAACTCTCGGCTACTAGGGTTACAAGGATGCATATAACCAATAATCCGGGTAACTTCCGTGAGGCGTACATTCCCATATATGACATAAGAGTGCAGCTGCCCGTTCTGTAAACCCAGCCGTGATGTAGTGAAACAGACGCAAACCTTTATCAGATAAATAATAAATTGATATTATCTAATCACCAATACCTTACCTGGAAGTTCCAAGAATCATCGACAACGAAAGTGTAATTTCAAAACCTGCCAGGGTCATCTATGGTGTATGTGACAAGGATACTGTTGTGTTGGTGTTACATGAACGGACATCTGATAGAGATACGGGGTACAGGGGATACGAGGACATGATGTTGATCTAGAGCTAGACACGTGTACGTAGTCGGTCTGAGTTGTAAATACACACTATTGGCGACGAGGATGGTGCAGTTGGCAATCCACCCGCCTTCACCGTTCTTACAGACAGCTGGAGAGCCATCAGTTTCCTGGAAACGTTAGTTGGCGGCGTTTGACCAATACGTTGTAGCAGCGGGAATCGTTGACGAGGGGGAAGGTAAGCCGCGATTGCGTGCGCTGCTCATGCATTGCCTTGGTCTCGAAGGCCAGAGAATTATGAGCACGGCCAGACCGGTGGCCTCCTATGAGGAGCCACGTCCGCTGTTGACTCAGGAGTTCGGACCTCGTGTGAATGCCATGGTGGAATGTTTCCATTTCCGGCAAAGAGCTCAACTTCCGGGAGAGTCAGTTCGACAGTATGTTTCCACTCTTCGTACGTTGGCGGCAACATGCAAGTTTGGAGACTTGACGGATGAAATGATCCGAGATCAGCTGATTGAGAAAACGACACTTCCTCAGATTTATACCGGTTGCTTATGGAGGCAGAGAGTCTTACGTTGGAGACCGCGTTAACCTTGGCTATGCCAGTGGAGGACACCCGGCGTGATTCAGAGATGATGCAGACGTCGGCGTCAGAGAAGCTGTTATCAGCAGGAGACCACTCAGTTGGACAGAGCTCTGTCACATGTAAGTCAGAAGCAGTGGCCTAAGGACAATCCAACACACAGCGTCCTGGCAAGCTGCACTATCAGAGTTCAGGCTCAACTTCCCAGAAGTGTGGGAATTGCGGTTTTGTGCTGTATACGGGTTCCACCTGCCCAGCCAAGGGGCAGAAATGCAGGAAATGCGGCCGGATGGGCCATTATGCAGGACGTTGTAGGTCGATTACTTCGACGGGGGTTCAGAAGGTGACATCAGAAGAGTCTCTTCTGTGGTTGAAACCGGTTTCATTGAATGTTGTCAACAAATCTGGCGGTGTAGCTTACAAGCGGTATCATTGCCAGCTGGACAGGACAACAGGTTCCTTGGTGATTGATCTTGGTGCTAAGGTTTCAGTGCTGTGTGCAGCTACTTATTTTACAAGGTCTATCTCATTTTCGACTGCAACCACCAGATCGCCGTTTACTTGGATATGGAGGATCGTCACATCCTCTTCTTGGCATGATTTTTGTTTCTGTTTAGTACCGGGGTGTCGACCTGACCGACTTCCCATTCTACGTGGCTAAGGCCGGTACAGACATCCTTGCCTGGATCTTTTTCAAGCTCTTGGGTTCCAGATTTGTGTGGACCAACCAGTGAAACGACGTCAGGCACAGAAGGAAGTTAGTGCAGTACAGACCCTGCAAGATGATAATCAACGAGGTGGCCATTGGGGGAGCAAGTGGCCTACAGTATTTAACGGACTAGGAATGGCACGATAGTTCCAGCATCGTCCTCTGCTGGATCCTTCTGCAGTACCAGTACGGCAGTGTCTGCGGAGATTACTATTGGTAATAAGGGACGAAGTAGCAGCAGATTTACACCGATGGGAGGAAGCCGGTGTTATCGAGAAAGTCGATTCATCACCATGGCTCTCTAACATGGTTGTGATTCGCAAGAAGTCGGGGGAATTAGGTTGTGTGTGGACCTACGTGCGGTTAACCAGGCGGTTATACCGGGAAGACACCCATTACCGACAGCAGAAGACATCACAGTGGAGTTCCACGGGTCCAACATGTTCTCAAAGCTTGATTCGAAACAAGGCTATTTGCAGTTGCCTATGGCAGAAGATGCTCAATACATTACTGCTTCTGTGACTCACATGGCAGTTTTCCAGTTCCGACAAATGCCATTCGGGCTATCATCAGCGCCGAGTGCGTCCCAGAAAATGATGACGTCGGTTCTTGCTGGGATACCAGGAGTAGCCATTTACATGGACGATATTGCCGTCCACGGCCTTGATCGGAAAACACACAATGAGCGTTTAGATCACGTTTTTCAGAGACTAGCATGCCACCAGTTGACGGTGAACAACGAGAAATGTCTAATAGGAGTTGCAGAAATCCCGTTTGTTGGTCATTACGTATCGAGTAAGGGTATCGCCCCGTTATCTTCCAATGTCGAGGCCATTCTCCGCTTACCACCACCGGAGTCGGTTTCAGATCTGAGTACCTTTCTGGGCATGACAAATTACTATTTGTGTTTCTTGGAAGACTATGCGAGGACAAGTGAGCCACTTCGCTGCTTGCTCAAGAAGGGTGTGCCATGGGTGTGGTCAACAGAGTGCCAATCTGCTTTTCATCGACTCAAGCAACACATCACGTCAGCGCCGATTCTTGCCCACTTTTCATCAGAAGCTACTACATTTGTTACAGGTGATGCCTCAGCGACGGCTATTGGGGCAGTGTTGTCACAGGAGCAAGAAGGAGTGGAGCGCCCTGTAGCATTTGTGTCCAGAGTATTCTCTTCGGCGGAACAGAAGTACTCAGCCGGGAAAGAGAGGCACTTGCATGTGTGTGGGCATGTGAGAAGTGGCACCTGTACTTATATGGGCGGCAGTTTCGACTACGAACTGACAACCAGGCACTTGTTTCTCTCCTGTCGATCACAGGAACGGGCCACAGGCCATTACGGCTTCATTGTTGGACAGAGAGACTGTGTAGATATTCATTTCAAATGGAGTATCGGCCAGTAACTGCAACCAGGTAGCAGATTTGTTGTCAAGCTTTCCAGCAGCAGAAGAGGAACAGATTCTGGAACCATTAGAAAATGAGGAGTGTGTCCTGATGTTAGGGGCGTGGAGCCCGGGAATAACAGCAGAACAACTAGAGGTGGCTTCTCGAGAAGACGAGCAGCTGGCACCAGTCTTGCAGTATGCACGAGAGGGATAGCCATCTCACCCACCGTCAGAGGATCTCCGGGCATACTGGCAAGTCGGAGAAGAGTTGGCACCGTTGGGCCCAGAGTCTAGCTGTGTTATGCGTGGAGCAAGAGTGATAGTACCAGGAACATTGCGGGGACGAGTCCTGGAATTATCCCACGAAGGCCATTTGGGTATTGTGCGTACAAAGCAACAATGTAGAGATTTTGTGTGGTGCCCAGCTTTGGATCGACAGGTTGAACAGTTTGTGAGAAACTGCGAACCATGCATCGTAAGTGGGAAGTCATGCTGTCCTAGAGTAGCTCCTATTCATCCGATACCATGGCCAAGGGGACCGTGGCTCAAAATTCAGGTTGATATCTTCGGGGAATTAGTTATAACACCACGAGAGCATCGATTTCTTACAGTTGTGCATGATCTTTATTCAAAATGGCAGGAAATTCGCTCAACCGCGCAGGTATGGGCATCGGATGTTATTTCCTTCCTGGAGGATCTATTTGTCAGATGGGGTTTGCCGGTTTCCATCACTACAGATATGGACCCCAATTCAGATCTCACGACTTCAAGCAATGGTTGAAGGGTCACGGCGTTCGACACGTTACCACTCCCCTGTATCATCCACAGGGTAATGCAGGTGTGGAGAGGTTTAACCTGGTGATTAAGCAAGGCTTAAGGCACAACTGGCAGGCGAGAAATCTATGGTTGATGCACTGAGGTGTATACTATTTTATTACAGAACGACAGCTCACTCGGTCACAGGGAAATCTCCAGCGGAGCTGATTGTAGGACGTAAGTTACGACAACCATCGTCGCAGCTACTACCGCCATACTGGAAAGAGGACTCAGGAGCAGAGTCGACCAACAGACAAATAGGAAGGGAAGAACAAGCACGGAAGGTGGAGCAGCGTCAACAACAAATGAAGCAGTATGAGGATCATAGGCGGAGAGCTCAACCCTCTCAGTTTCAGCCTGATACCTGGGTTCGGGTTAAGCGACCATCTCAGGACACAAATTGAGGGGCGTCTTCTCAATGCCACTTCAGGTGTTGAGAAGAGTAGGTTCTGATACCTACTTGCTGAGCGATGGGGAAAAGTGGCATGCAAACCGACTTGTCAACGCAGAGCAGAGAGGGTATGACAAAGGGCGTGTGGATGGGTTGCCAGAATGGCAATATTTCGGAGGCAGCTTTCGAGGGGAAGAGACAGTATACTGATCAGGAAGACATCAGACATCCACGCCAAGTAGAAAATAATACACGTGAAGCTACTAGTGGTGTTAGGAAGTCTCATAGAGTCAGGTCTCAGCCACGTTGGTTAGAGGACTATGATACATCAACCTCAACCTGAGGAGAGGAGAAAATGTTGTGTTGGTGCTACGTGAATGGACATCTGATAGAGATACGGGGTACAGGGGATACGGGGACTTGATGTTGATCTAGAGCTAGACACGTGTACGTAGTTGGTCTGAGTTGTAAATACACAATAGATACATCTATGGAGTAGTCTCGCTAGCTACGCCCTTTATAAGGTGTGGTTAGCGAAACTACATGGACATAGATATCAAGGTCACGTGGACATCAACACATGCCAAGACATGTCTAGACAGCTGGCTGAGAAAGGACAGGCAGTCTTTGTACCAAATGGCTTCATTTGCATCCAAATCTACGAGACACAGTAGAGTACGCATATATACTGCTACGAAAGAACCTTTAGTAGACTGACAGGTGCAGGTGTGCCTTAGCCTCGCAAGCCAGGCTCTTCCGCGCAGTCGCTAAGCTACCTGTACAAACGTGAATCACACGAGGAGGAGAAGCTTTTGCCGGAATTGCTATCGACCCGTACACATCAAGTCTATCAACCTGCCCACATTCGGCCATCGAGTCGTTGGTCCTACAGGGTATTATACGTGCCTCGAATGTAAAAGAGGAGAAATCAGACAGCAAAGCTTTTGTTACCAACAGCTCTGCAAGATGTTGACAAACGTAATTAGATTTTGTCATTGATGTGCCTGTTACCAATAGTAGTTGTACATGTGTAAAAAGTGCTCTAAGAAAAGAGGACTATAATGGCATGCATAGCATAAATATTAGAACAATAAATTATAGTGTGCCGAAAATTTCATAAATGGTTATGCTACTGTACTGTACCAAACAACAGAAAAACAGGCCAATTATCAGCTTAATAGCTCAGTGTTCTCCCCAGGCATCTCAAGACGTGGCGGCCTGCCACGCCTTGGCTAAATTTTACAAGGACACGCCCACTCCCGCCATCCCTAGCCATCCCTAGTAGGCTAGCGCCGCCACGCCTTGACTTATGACCGCCACGCCTTACTTACTATCTGTGTGTTAGGCAAGAAATGGGAGACAAGTGGTTTGCGTTCTTGTATGAATAGAACACCTGTTGTTGTTGTGGAAAGTCCAAAAGCAACGTCATAGAGATCACTAAGTCCAAAATATACTTATGACGTTGTTTCGAATCCGATCAGACGTCATTTGGTGGCGTATTCGCCCACATTCCAATCCGTATGTGAGTCACGCCCTTGGCAGCCTTTTGTGCCGTGGAGTCGTTAGTGGTGCGTTGAGAGAATACAAAGTCGCAAGGTAAAGTACATCAATGCGTCGAATTGTGTTGTTGAGGAGGCGTTACCCTACACAGGATGTAGCGCTGATTACAGACGCCAAAATGCGCTTGCACGGCATCGGCCAAAAGCCTAAGTTAGCGAAAGCATTGCTCAGGTTAGTATAGACACGTTCGCAGTTTCGAAAAACTTGTAGATCTCGGCGAGCGTGCCGATACGCTGCGCACGTGCACGTCTCTACCTAGCGTCGATATCGGCATCGAAAATTGCCGCCGACCAGGGGCGTCGCGTAATAGGGGCTAGAGGGGGCTGAAGCCCCACCACTTTTCGGGACGTTTTCCATTTTTCAATATCAAAGACCGGAGCCGAAGTCTCAGCAGCGAGTCAGCCCCACCACTTTTTGCGCCCACACGACGCCCCTGCGCCGACTGCCTAGCTAACTTGTCTACTAGTGCTAAGTTACTAACTAAAGCTATTACAATCAATTTTGTGATTTGTATTGGCTTGGAATTTATTGGGAGACGCAGGTTTCGACATGTATGCAGATTTTAGTGATAGCTTGTTTGTGTTGTACTCTGTCCACGCATAGAAATGTTGTACAGCTAACATTTTAGAGACCAAATACAAGCACTCTATGTTGCTCTAGCACTGCACCGCAAAGCCAGCAAATCCCACTCAGATGACCACGCCTACGTTTGAAACAACCACGCCCACAAGTGCATTCCATTTAACCACGCCTACACCACCACGCCTTTGAGATATTCTGGGGAGAACACTGTAGCTATTAACAGAGCCATATGTACGTACAGCTCTGGCTATGAAACTAGCCTCGAACTTCCAGATCAGACAGCGCGCGAAGCGCATGAACTCTAGTCTGGACCACAACAGTGCAAAGTAAAAATGATTTCGGAAATAGCCTTCTAGGCCAGTCAGCGTCTTAGAACCGGAATGTCGGCTGTAAATTCTGATTGGTTTTAGCAATAAATTGGTTATGCTAAGTACACTAACGCCGACAACTCGCATGTAGTGTGAATCCTCGTGGGCGCCGAGTGCACACCAGAGCCGTGAATAGAAACACTGCTGCACGCACAACTCTTAGTTTTAGTTTCAGCTCCAGTTCTTCGATCTTTTCAAGTTTGCCGTGACAGAACATGCACAGCAGCATCGATAAACCATCACCTTTGACAAATGGTCGAGCAGTAGTCTCACTAGTTGAGCGGTTAGATTAACTAACGTTCTGCCGCAGATCTTTCCATCTCATTATTGAACTATGTACAACAATCCTACGCTGTTGACTACCATTTACCATTACGTTTTGATAAGTACTTCCGAAATCATTCTAAGTCCAGACTAGAGTTCGCAGGCTCTCTCGTCTGAAAGTTCGAGGCTGCTATGAAACGTTCCATTTTAAGCAAATAATTAATTAAACCATTCAAAATTTACTGGAAATGCTACAGTCCACTTGGCTACATTAATTAAAATTATAGGTTCACATTTTCGAATGATATTGCCTACTGTAGACAATGTGGTTTAGTTCTTCTCTGGATGTTAATTGGTCTTTGTATTCAACAATAGATGTTACTGTATATTGTGTATTGGACGCACCTGTAAGAGAGTTTAATGAGCTACTATGGCCTATGCACTTAGACTCCTGTCTAATTAGTTACAGAATGGTTACTGACAAAGAAGTAGAGCAGTAAGATTTACGTCCTCACAGCTCAAATGAATAAATGAACGGTAATTCAAACCAACCAATGGCCTTGCATGATACAAATCACTTATCGTATGGGCGAATCTCGGATATCGTTGGTATTCCGCCTTGGGTGAGTGGCAACTAATTGCCTCGATAATTACCCTGGCTTCGCCTCAGTAATTATCTCGCTTTTAGCTGCAACTCCCCTCCAGGGTTTAGCAACGATATCCTCGACAAGCCCATACAATAACTAGTAAATATGGTACCTTTGCTATTTTCAATAAATAGCCAATCATTTCTATTACTGTAGCAGTAAAAACGTGTGCCAATAAGCAACAAGTTTCTCAAGCAATATAGTACTTCAGGTATCAACAATCAACATCTGAAAAAAGCATAAACCCAAACTTCATTCGTACATTAATTAGCATAGACTTGTTGTAATATATTTATGTTATCTACAAAACACATACAAGCACAAGTGTGTACAACTTTGTAAATTGAAATCTGACGCTTCTTACCACCTTCATCGTTAAACCAAATCAAACCACTTAGAATCAAATTACAAAAGTCTGACACTGCACAGCATGCAACAGTGTTTCTGATCACAATTATCTTGTATTAGACACTACAGGTAGGTGGGATGTGTAGTTGCGCAAGAGGGTCTGGCTAAGCAAAAGTACTTGCTACATGTACAGCCATCAAAAATATTGGATCGAGTGTCCCAAAATACTGGATACGCGAAAATCGGGCTCAGTCATTCCAATTTCCTAGGAAATCAAGCAGGTTTAGGGTTAGATTTAGAGTTAGCGTTGATCTCCAAGACTTTGCCCAATTTCCTAACATATTTGGAACGAATGTGCCCGATTCTTGCCAACCCCATCTTGACACAGGATTCTGACCCGGATCACTCCCACCTATAACCTGGGCCAAGACTAACTTCTGGTAAATTCTTTATCAAAATCAGCCAGAAGTATTCGCGTAATCCTGTTAGCAGACAAACAAACAGGCGTACAACTGAACCAAGATCAACCTCCTCGGTGGAGGTATGCGCTCACAAAAGGTTGCCACAAGATTGATCACGTAGATAGCAAACTAATTAATTAATCACTGCAACTGTAAGAGCTAAAAATGACTTCAAATCAGTCACATTAATCTACTAGACCACAGTTAAACAAACAGCATACAGCATCACATTGTTCATGACTTTCTAACATTCTTCTGACAGCTCCCTGTATGACACACCAGCTGTTGCAGACACGCGACGTTTCATGCATATTGTGAACACGATTATTGCCACAACAACAACCAAAACTATGGTACCACCAACACAGCCACCGATGATGTACCACTCTAGCAAAACAAAACTCTGTGCTCAAATACACATGACAAGAAGTTGTAAATTGATTAGGCACACATAATCACAAATGTTGTCATAAAGTCAAAAACAATATCTGGTGTAAGTTTGTTTCTCAAGCATGTCCTGCCTTTTGTTTGCAACTGCAAGAAATACATAATAAAAGCACCCACCAAAGAAACAATGAAAGCACGTAGTACACTACACACATGCACAAGTACACATACAGTATGCAGGTGCATACACAAGCACAAAACTGTGAGTAGGTGAACGCCTGGCTGCTTGAAGTTAAAGCAGATAATATTAGTAGCAATCTATTAAGTTAAACGTTCTATCCATTAAAATATACCTATGACAAGTTTGTCATGCATGATTCATGAATGGCCACTATAAATAAGGTTATATGACTGACTACAAATTAAATCACATAACTAAATGTACCTAAAAAAAATAACAAATTACTTGTATCACTTGATCCATTGTCTGAAGAAGACTTGCACAAAGTACCATAACTAGTAGCTTTCCGGTTGTGACAATAGCATGCCTGTAAATCGCCACTTAAACCACCACTATCTGTTATCCAATCATCAATAGAAGTCCCTTGCTTAAGCTGACTCAAGCATTTCTTCACCACAGGATCTTGCAACAACTCACTCAAGATAAAGTTAGATGTTGTCGAGTCACCAACAGAAAAGCTGCTAGCAAACTTCTCAGTTGGTTTATAAACAGTAGGAGAAGTCTTTGAGTAATACCCTAAATAACACAACCATGCCATTACAAAAAACAAACTGATAGTTCAGGTTCAGTACATCACAGTTCTGGTCACACGAATGCAAGATATAAAATAAGTGTTTCCCTTCAAAATGAGTATGTGAAAAGAGAACATCAGACAAGAGGTTGGAATCATGATTGTTAGCTTGCTGCCTTGAAAACACTGTTTAGTGTCATCAACACAATTCCGCTTTGAAACAAGGTAAATTGAATATTATAAAAACAGCAGTTCTATAATGATAAAAGTACTACACAGTGGCAATTACTGTGACAGTTCAGTCCTTGCACAATCAGGCCTACAATTGCTTTACAATTAATGCTTTTCCGACAAAGAAGACATATATCCACATCATGGAAACACTGGTCTTGCAAGCATAAATACATGCAACCAAACAGTGCAAATTAAACAAAAACGTGCAGTTGGCATTACAAACACCTAAAACTTTCAAGATGCTTTACACACACACACACACACACACACACACACACACACACACACACACACACACACACACACACACACACACACACACACACACACATATACACATATACTGTACAACCTCTTTTCTTACCACCCAAAAAGGACCTGCCTTTCATGTGTTTCCAGTGTGATATCTTTTTCTCAGAAAACCATGAGCTGTGACCTTACTTCTAAGGGAAACAGAATGTTGTTGACGATTGCGAAGGAGAAAGAAGTCTCTAGACCAACATTTTAGTACAAAGAAGACCTAACATTGCTGTGTAGTAAACATTCGTTCATTGCTTGACTGTCAATGTATGACTGACCATCAATGAATGGCTTACTATTAAGAATTAATTATTACCGTATTTCCGCAGATTTAATGGCAGGGGCTCTTATTAGAACATTTGGTACTAGGTGCCTTTGTACAGTGTGGTTTAGGGAATAGATTAGAAGCCACGGAATTCTCTGGAGGATTGCAGACAAAGGAAAACATCACTAATGGCCATAATTCTGATTTGGTTGTTTCCCCCACAGAAAAAAAGTCAGTAGGAACTGACCTCGTGCTTCAGTTACACATGCTGCAGGACTTTTCTCGACTGCAGCCACAGTATCAGTAATGTTGTCCTTTGTCTGCAATCCTCCAGAGAATTCAATGGCTTCTACCCCATTCCCTAACCATACTGTACAAAGGCACCTGTACTAATCTGTCGTGCTCAATCTGGTCGTAAGGTCTCTCGTAAGCTCCAAAGGCAAACCCTGCCTACAAGGTGCTTAGACCATCATGGCTGTCTAGATAGAAGACATGACTTGACGCAGGATCCACAGGATCCAAGAAGCACTGTTTCCTGTAAGAGCTGCAGGTTCACAATTGTGATGACCTGGAATAATGTCCAGCCACCATGCAATACCTGTGTGCACTGTGCTCAATGCTCCCAGCACCACTGGAACAACCAGTGTACAACACTGCCACATTCGCTAACCTACACCCAAGTCACTGTACTTGGTCAACTTCTCAGCATTATGCTTTCTGGCGATGTTGCCATCAGCAGAACAGCTAATATCAATAAGAAGACAAGTGTTTGTCTTCTTATTTCTGAAACAGACGTCAGGACAATTGGCACCGATCTTCTTAGCAGTACACAGGGATGACTGCATCCCACATCACACTCATTATCATTAAATAATTATTACTTACTAGCTCACTGGCCCGTTCTCTGCGCGGGCAGATTAGATTATTTAGTTGTTAACTATTTATTGTTGTATGCAATTAGAAAGAATTGTGACATAACAAAGGCATGTGGACAACAATGAATGACTTAGGAGAAAACAAAACTGCACATGCTAAAAGATGAAGCCCAATTAACGCATGATTCTTCAAAATGAGTCTATGGGGGGCATTCAGTCTCCTTCCTGAAAGACAAACCTGTAAAGGTAGTCCTACAGCACTGTGTTGTTCTAAGTAGCACCCCCAAAAGAAGACCCGAATGAAGCTGGAAGCCGAAGCCACCCTGCCTATGTTCTTCCCATGCTGAGTTACACCTGTATTCCAAATTTTAGCCTCGTCGGTGATCCGGTCTAGCCGGCTATCAAACTTATCACAGGGTACAGTAGTACCCTGTATGTAGGGATTGACCAGGTTGTGTGGGCGTGGTCATATTTTAGACCTTCAGAAATCACCTTAAAATGCAGCTAAATATCTTGAAAACAACAGATAGAAAACCTTAAAAGTTCAACTACGCTTGACTACTTCTGAATTGATCTCAGATTGTCTTCAGAAGGAGAAAATCGCTCGTCAATTTCGAAGTTTTCACTGAATTTTGTCTTCTTTCTTCTTCTTCTTCTCCTTCGTCACGCATAACTCCTTGACTATGGCATATCTAAAGCTAAAACTTTGGGAAACGACGTAGAATAAGCCGACCTGTATTCTTTTAATGATAGAAAAAAGAAACATCTAAGAAAAAAGATTTCTAGAATGGATTTGAACCTGCTACCCTACGTACGTTCAACCGCAATTGTTGTAAGCCATTGTTAGCAACCAATAGCCAGGCAGCCAATCACAAGCTCTCACTACGTTGCTTGAAGGAGTCTAGGGTACACGTGTACAACAAGGCAACAAGAATTCTTGACACGTTTCGTGGTTGAAAAACCTGAAAGCCTACAGTTAGGCAAAGAATCGCGCTCTTGAATCGCACAAGCAAACGCAAGAAGTGCGCGTAATTAATTAATTAGAAGTGATGTTGAACGTCATCGCAATCCAAGACTCGATATACCTCTTGCCGTAGTTGGAACACCAACGCCTTCAAGCATTTGAATTATGGCAAAAGCAAATTAATTCGACTCGCTTCCATCACAAATTGTCGACTTTGCAGCGCTCGGAATGTGACGTTTGTTACGAGCCTAGAGGTGTGGCCTACGATAAAAATTTTGCAGTTGTCTAGTGCTACCGTATTATATTTAAGACCAAACTCCCGCAAATCGAAGACCTCGTACTGTGTACAAGCCGGTCGCGTGTAGAAGTCGAGCTTTTGTTCAAGACACTCGCAAGTGCGTACACACGCGTTCGGTCACGTGCACATGCGCAAATGTCGGCGTGTGCGTGTAGCGTTCAATGACACCTGGCCAACAACGATGACGAAGAAAAAGATAACGCTGCTGAAACTAGCATCTCGATTCTCATAGTAGTGACAAGTCTATCTAACCGAATCTTGCGTTTTCAATTAATTAAGTCCTCTAGATAACAAATTTATCAACACTCTGTAACGTGATGCATGACCATCAATGGAAATGCGAGCTTGCTTTGTTGCCCACACCAAGAACTTTAGTTGTTTAAACGCTAATACTCATACCCCACCAGACCCAAATTTTAAAATTATGCAAGCATGCATCTAGAAATTGTTGTAGGCAACCAGGAGATCTAACAGCTAATCATCTGCATAAATTCCTTCTTCAATCTACACACACACACACACACACACACACACACACACACACACACACACACACACACACACACACACAACTACATGCACGTATGCTCGTAGCTCTGAAGCAAGTAGAACACAGCTTCATACTTACTAGTGGTATTATTGCAACAAAATGTAACGTCTGATTCAAACCACCTATACACAAACACTGCATAGCTCTTAACATATTTGCAAGTACACTGTAAACCTAAGATCCACATGCTCGAGATATGAGACTATAAATGTAGACCAAGTATGGTTTAGAAAATGTGTATTTTTGTTAGGCTATAAAATCTTTGTTTAAATAATGGAGTAGGCTGTGCTTTCGCACTCCTAAAAACTTACCAAACTAGAATTTTAAAAACTTTTTCCTTGAAAAAAGAAATAGATGTAGGGATTGTATAAAAAGTAATAAAAACAAGATCTATAGATAATATGAACCAAAGCCAGACATCATTAGTGAATCCTTCCAACCACATTCCCTACATTTTACTTTTATTGGGTTGGAAGGATTCACTAATGATGTCTGGCTTTGGTTCATATTATCTATAGATCTTGTTTCTATTACTTTTTATACAATCCCTACATATATTTCTTTTTTTCAGGGAAAAATTTTTAAAATTCTAGTACATATATACAAACACCTCAATATTAGTAGTATAGATTAGCTCACTGGCCCGTTCTCCGCACAGGAAGGTTAGATTATCCCCCCTTCAGAAATATACATCTGATCGGACTCTATCTCTTTGCAATGGACGTAGTTTGATGTTTAAGATAAGTAAAATCAACTACAGCTTGCTCAGATAACCCAGTCTGATAGGACTGCTAGATAGCATTGTAACATACAATGGCACGTGAACAATGACTATATCAAAATTTAAAGTGAGCCCATAGTTAAAGCAAAACTACCCTATGAGATTGAGCTCATGTACTGAAACTTCCTTCCAATTGAGTCTATCAGAAGCATGCAGTCTCCTTCCTGAATGACAAACAGCACTATGTTGTTCTACGTTGCACCTCCAAAAGGAGACCCGACTGAAGCTGGAAGCCAACGCCACCCTGCCTATATTCTTACCTATGCCGAGTCACGCCTGTTCCCCAAATTGTAGCCTCCCCTGTTCTCCAATCCGGTCTAGCGGGCTATCAAACTTATACATATATACAAGCACCGCCAATTTTAGTACTATAGGCCGTGTTTCCACTAGCTGCACCTTAAACTAGTTTACCTTAAATGCGTTTAAAACTAAACCAGTTCAAGAAAGCAACTGTTTCCACTAGGAACTTGCACATCCGGGATGTGCTAAACAAACCGTCTAGGAACGCCTTAATTTGAAGTATTGGGCTGGTCTGTCACCGAGTTAGGGCAACTGTTGGTTGTTACTGATTCAGCATCTGCTAGTAGGAATTTGCATGAGGATGACCAAGGACACCGTCTTCTCTCTCTCCGTAGCTGCTGAATTCTTTCCCCTAGCTAACGACCCTTACATCTTCTAGGGCAATCCTATCCGACAAAATAGTCAATATCATCAAAACAGGGTTGTCAGAAGCCATCTAAACAAGCGCACTACTGTCACGTGACAGTTAAACCTAAACCACTTTGCTAAACCTACTTCTAAGTGGGTTTAAGAAAGCAGTTTAGGTTTAACATATAACTGGTTTAGTGCAGGTGGAAACAGGTCAATTCTTAAACCAGTTTAGCTTAAACCACTTGGTAAACCAGTCTAGGCACTAGTGGAAACGGGCCCATAGATTATTGTAATTATTGTACTAGTCTACTAATCAAATTCCCTAAACTCACACCCCATGCAATGTTCCTACTAATTAACTAATTATCATATTATTAATTATTATTGTAATTATTGTAGTTCATTACCAGTAGAAGAGCAGTCTGATGTGTCAAAAGGGATTTTGTGTCGTTGAACTATAGGGATCTCGTCCGTTGTCCACTTCCCGTTCTTTTTGAACCACAAAGCCGCAGAGAGCACTATCCCACCCAAGGTTCTGCTCATTTCCACGTGAGCATACGGATCGCCAGCCAATCCTCTAATCCAGTCAGGCAAGCCGGAGATCGGCACCGTCTCGTTTCCTTCGAATGTATGACTCCAGCGAAAGTCAGTCGCCGCTACGTCAAAAGTAACTTGAACTGGATGATGACACTTGTGGATGATGACATTGTAGTCAATTGGATAGAATGGCACTGCGGACGTGGAGCATCGCAGACGAGTACAACTGTTTGATATCACGCAGTTAACATCATTGGGAATGGCCTCTCTAAGAGCAGAGCAATCAGCCGGAGACGCGACCGTCGGCCGCGGGGTCTCAAACCCCAAAACACACACTAAGACAAACCCGTTAGAAGTCAGAAAATTCAAACTGCTAAGCTATTGTTCTTGGCTTACTACCAGACAGAAATACAGCAACGAAAGTATACGACATAGTTGACAGACTCACGAATGACGAACAGGAACGCTCAAAGCCATAATATGTAGGATGTCCGTAACCACCATAAGTGGCGCTACGTATCCCGGATCATAATGTTGCATGTTGGGACAACACTAGCCTCGAACTTCCAGACCATAGTGCGCATGCCAGAGCCGTGATGAAGGCTCTGGTGCACACACACATCTTACTTTTAGTTTCAGCTTCAGTTCTAGATCTTGATATTTTGAAGCTTGCGGTGACAGGACATGCACAGCAGCGTCGCTAGACCATCATTTTGACAACTGGTCGAGCGGTTAGACTAACTAGCAGTCTGCCAATGAATCGAAGAGTCATGGTTTCATGCCGTCCACCAAGATATCGCCGCAAACACGGCAGACGTCTCTTCTTTGTTCGTGAGATCTCATGGCATTTACAAATGATATGTTGATCTAGGTAAAACAATCCTACGCTGTTAGACTACCATTTAGCATCGCTATTGATAAATACTTCCGAAATCGTTTTAGTATCGACTTGGAGTTCGCGCGCTCTCTGGTCTGGAAATTCGAGGCTAGGACAACACGTAAGTCGAAAAGGGGGAGGGGCTGGCTGCTTGAGCATCCATAATTGACCTGTGAGCATTTTCTACGATTTCTGCCTTCGATAGGTCATGACTGGTTGCACTGTCTGGGGATCCACAAAATTGAGCCGAGAAAGGACACAGAATGTACCGCTTTCCGCGAAATCCTGCTCTGGTCTTGAGCAGCCCTACACTAGACAAGAATACAAATACATATATTTATGTATTAAATAAATAAAAACAAGGTAGCTACACTCTATACACGGTTCTGGGGTGGGAGTGGGACGAGGTTGATCTCCTTTTGCACACACAAATCTGGATTTAAAGACTTTTATTCACAACAGGTTAGCACAAAAGAAATTGATAAAGCTCCTAAACTCTATAATAGTTATAAGAGAGACGATATCAGCAAGCACTATTATTCAATTGATATGTACCTAGCAAACAATTAATCACATGTACTGTAGAATATAACCTAAAATGACTTTGAACGAATCACAACCTAACAGTGGCGTCTAGCTGACACACCATGTCATTCACCATTTGTATAATCATTCTTCTTCCAGTTCCTTGTATGAAACCCCTGCCACAGTAGGCGTCCTCTTCTTCATGTAGATTGCAAACAGGATGATTGCCACAACAATGGCTAAAACAACAGCACCACCAACACAGCCACCAATGATGTACCCCTCTATCAAACAAAGCAATGCTTGAATTAGTAGTTGCACCTCAAGTAATATCACACAAAACAAATAAGTTTGACGGAATCTAGATATAGACAGCAATATTTGTGTGAGTAGTATCTGGATAGATGTTTAGATATAGCTGTGTCCATTTATATCTAGACGTGAAAACCATAATAACAAACACCAACTACACAACAATCAGAACACCACACACCTGAACCTGAATTTCAGTCATACCCACTATGAGTTTAGACCCACACATGAACATGCACAAACCCACACACACACACACACACACACACACACACACACACACACACACACACACACACACGCACCATCCATCCATCCATCTATGATCTGCCTTCACTTGAATAAGTGGTGCAGGCCACATTGTTAGGTCACTTCATGGGACTTTATTGCCCCCAGCGTAATCTCTTGATTCTGTTCGCATTTTAATTGCAGAACTTCGTATGGTTTCTATAACCTTAATTGCTGTTTAAAGTTTTGGTAGCAGTAACAACAAGACACGATCTTTGGGGCTGCTGCTCCGTGTTTCTGTCATTGGTGATTGACAAGACCTGCCTTGTTATGGGTTGTATAAAGATGCAACCAGGTTGAGTACACTGTAGGTTGGTCTGATCTGATACTTGCTTCCTCTCATTTCTTTCCTTCCTCGTCTTTCTCATCTATTCCATTTCCTCGGCTTCCTCATTCAACTCTGTAACTACAGTACAGCGTCCACTATGGATCTCCACTTAGCACAATCTTGAGCAACGTTCATCCATTCTTTGTTAAACTTACATTTCTTCAAATCTCTCATCACAATATCAACCTATCGCAGCTTCTGGCCGCGTACAGAACGCTTACCCCTTTCAAACTTGCAAACCAGCAGTTGCCTTGGAATGTGATGAGGCTCCATTCTGGCTACGTGGCCTAGCCACCTTAGCCTTCTCTTCCTGATCGTTGTTTTCCACCATCTCAATACTTGCCTTACCCCAAACAGTGGTATTCCTCTGCTTCTCTCTTACTGCTATGCCCAAGATGATTTGAAAGCAACGCATTCTGGAACCCTGCAGTCTGTTGATGTGCTGAGACAGACCAATTGATATGTACAACCATAAGAAAAAGTTTCAACTCAACTCAAGTTAGAAGGCTGGGAAGAGTGACCTTTGTTGTTACAGAATCAATGACATGTAGTAAGCAAAGCCAAGAAGAGGACCCTGCTCCGTTGATGAAGTCAAACCAGTCCTTCTTCTTACATAAATCCAACACCTCGGTAAGATGTTGGAACGCAAGATCTCTTGGAAATCCAATCAAGCAGAGCAGCACACACACACACACACACACACACACACACACACACACACACACACACACACACACACACACACACACACACACACACGCAAGACAAGTTTAGCACTTGTCTAATCTACTAACCACTGTCTAACAAGTTGTACATATTGCCCACATGTAATTCAGATTCACACTTGGCCACTACAAATATCATGATCATATGGCTGACTAAAATTAAATCACAGAACTAAACAGTAGTCTAAACCACTCATTACTTGTATCACTTGAGTCTTTGTTGCCACCGATAGAAGACTGACATGACACATGACCGGAAAATTTCATCTTGTTACAATAGCAATTTTCTAAATCGTCAGTGAAAGCAGGACCTTCTGTTGTCCAATAATCAACACCCTCTTTTTCCAATAACTGACTTATACACATCTGAACTACAGAGTCATCGTATGGATCAATTTCTGGATAATCGGATGCCCACATTGGTATGTCGCTAACTAGATATGATGAGTCTTTATCATCTCCAACATTGGCTGACCCCCTTCCTTTTTGAAACTTGTCCAAAAACTTGAAAAAACCAAACTTCTTCAGAAGGTCCATCACGTTTTTCTGACCAGGCAAACCACCACTCGGGTTATAGACACCAGGAGTCACAAAGTTATACCCTGCAAAAGATATAGTCTGAGTCATACAAACAAAATTTTGTAATAGCTGCTTTCCTTTATAGGTAAGTGGGGGAAAGTGAAACAAGAGTTCAATTGGTAAGAAAGATACCATCTCATGACATAGTAATTTCTAGCCTGTTGCATTTATATTCTTTTACCATTAGTTGTCAGTACAACACAATATAACAAAGCTCTACACAAACGACTTGAACATCGTAATCCTGAGAGATAAAACTTGTTCAATGACATCATCACATGTAACAGTTCAATCAAAACGTCTACAGAAGTGTCCTTTTTAGAAACCTCGGCTATTTCAAAAGTAAACACCACATGCAAGCATAGGCCTCAGAAGCAGAGCAGTATAGGATCAACCACAGCCACTGCACTTTGGACACTCATAAATTCTCAGGTCATTTTGTTTGTTTGGGGTGCCAACACCACCAAATTCTACTAAAAGGATCAGTCTAACACATGCTTCTTTTCATTATTGCACAATCTACTGCAAGCCTCTGCATTTGATCATAAAATCAAGATTTGAGCATTGAGAAGTGAGTGGAAACATAAACATCTCCTACCAAAATACACAACAAAAGAAACCTGTGATAAAGAACTTAATTTGTAAGCCAATACTATGGCAAAGATTTAAACTACGATGACCTGATGTTGGTAATGCCAGCAAAGCAAAAGAGCTTTCATTGCATCAAGTAATACCTTCAGTCTACACATTACTAAAACTGAACAGCTCTAATATACAATTAAAGTTCCATGTAGATAAGGAACTGACACATCGTCTAGGCTATAAAGCTTAGTAGTACTACTGTAAGTTAATAGAAAATTCAGATCATCATGAAACATACTTTCAGAAGCACATTAGGTCTGATTTAGTGTAGTTTTCAGTGTGTAAAGATCTATATGATTGCACAAAGTCCACTTAATTTACAGTGAGTGCAAACATGCAATATATACTATGAATACATGTATGTATACTATTTACGTTGACCAACTTCAAGCGTTATTTTGTAGATGTTTCTTACTAAACAATTAAAGTAGCAATGCAATGAGACATTTTACTGTAAGCCCATACTCGTACATAATTAATAATTACACACATAAACAAACAAACACACACAAACAAACACACAAATGGACGCATGTGCACACTTGCACACACACCATGAGCACCCAACTTTATGCTTAATTAATTAAACACCCCTGATAATTAATTAACCATGGCAAAGGCAGCAGTTAACTATGACAATGGCAGTAATCAACCAAAATCCAACCAAAGACCATGGTACAAGCAAAATGGTGTTCAAGAATACTGTCAATCTGCTCAGCAGCTGCATCTATTACAACATCCTTCCAAAATAGTTTACCAAAGTATTACCATATAATATGCTGACTTTGACAAGGGTTTTTCCTACATAATTAAAACTACTTTACTATATGTTCTTGATAGTAGCTAGGGTCTATATATCTGCAATGCGTCGAAATTCCACTTGCTCTGTGCATGCAACTGTATAAATTTAGATTAGTGTTGTTCTTGGCTATATCAGAGAGCAGGACACGTTCTAACGTGCCAAATATAGAAAACGACGCAACTTCCTGATAGGCATGGACACCATCAGGAAGTTGCGTCATTTTCTATATTCAGCACGCTAGGAACGTTTCCTGCTCTCTGATATAGCCAAAAACAACACTAATCTAAATGTATACAGTTGCATGCACATAGCAAGTGAAAATTTCAAAGCGTCTCAGCTAGTATATATTAAAAAGTTCATGAGGATCTGCCACATTCAGATCTTCTAAGTACTACAGTACAATCAACAATCCCAATAAATTTGCTAGATATATATGCTTTTCTTGGAGACTCGGTGAAGCAATCACCAACACAGCTAGCCACCACTTGGGTGCACTGTGGATAATTAGACGGGAATGCAGCAAGTTGAACAACAACAAAAAAATAGAACAAATGCAAGCGTGATCTGGTCTAAATGTAGGCTGAGTGTCCAGCCGGTCACTCCCCCCCGTAGGGGGATGACCAGCTGGACTCTCGAGCCTAGTCTAAATGAGACTCCTACTTCATACAAGCGGATGTTTTTAAATAGGGCTTCAGACGACGCCCAAGTGTACATGTACAGTACTTCTATTCTCCACATTACCACTAGAGGGGCAGTCAGATGTATCCAGTGGAATCTTCTGTTGCTCAACTATAGGCACCTTCAGTTTGGTCCACTGCCCATTCTGTTTGAACCAAAGAGCCGCAGAGAGCACTATCCCACTCACAAACCTGCTTACTTCCACGTGAGCATACGGTTTGCCAACGGTACCCGAAATCGCGGGAGGCACGTTGGCGATCGCCTCTGTCCTGTTTCCTTTGAATGTATGACTCCAGCGAAAGTCACTCGACAAGACGTCAAATGACACACGCACTGGGTGGTGACACTTGTGAATGGTGACATTGTACTGAATCGGGTAAAGGGGTCCTAGTAGACTTGTAGAGCATTGCAAGCGTGCACAGTCGTTTGAGATCGTGCACTTATCGCCATTGGGAATGGCCGCTTTAAGAGCAGAGCATTCAGCCAGCGACGCTGAAGTCGGACTCGCAAACTGTTGACAGACACACACTAGATAAATACAATTGTTAGGTAAGTAAGCGAGCTGAGATTGTGAAGTTATCGCTGTTAGTACCAGACGAGAGAAATGAGAGAAATACAGCTGCAACAAGAATCGTCATCGCTAGCGACCTCGGAATGAAAGCATACGGGTGTGAGCATAATATTTTTTAGCGTCCGGTTCATTGCTCTAGAGCGTGTTCATTGACGTCACATTTTTCTAACGCACGTTAGTGTCGGTCAGATAGACGCGCAGTTACGCGCAGTTGGGCGCGCAGTTACGCGCAGATGGGCGCGCAATTACGCGCATTTGGGCGCGCAGTTTCCGGATTATTACATGAATACTTGCGTGGGTGTCGGTACAAGCAAAGAGTTTTTGTTACAGTATATATTTCACCTACATAGTACCTTTGTCAGCTAGGATTGTGAAAGAGAATACAGTCATGTATGTTGCAATTTAATGTGAGAGTTCAATAATCTTTGGTACACAATCAAACTGACATGATATCCAAGTTTTCTTCATAGTTAATTAAGTAATGGTCAGTATTTGTTTGTGTGACAATTTCTGTGGTAGAGACTTGGGAAATGTGTGGACATGCTTTGATATTGTACGTAACATGAATAGCATACTAGCATTGTGCTCTAGAGTAGAGTAAGTCCTGTAAGTGTAGAATATTGTAAGACACCCCACAGTCTGAAATTTACAGGTTCCTCATTCTCAAAGATGCAATAAACACCTCACTTCGTGGTTGATTTGTGAAAACTAAGACAGGAGATATGTTGTGCACATTGCAACTGCATGGCTAGACTTGGAGAAGCTTGCACACATGTTGCAGCTATTCAGTTTTTCTTTGAAGCATATACTTCAACTAATGGTAAATTTTGCACACAATGAGGCGCCATTCCAATTTATTCAGAAGGACAAATCTTACAAACTATTGAAAGAATTAGATATGTCATCTGTCAAAAGCCAAAAGAAGAAATTGACAAGGCGATGCTACAACAAACCTCTCCTGCGCATCTGCAATTGCGCGTCTTTTTGAAGGACCTAGATTCTGCGTTGGTAACCATGCAGTCCGGATCAGTTCATTAAACAGATCAGCTGGTCTGCCAGAACTAAAGGGCAGAGAAAGATTCGTTCCGCTTGGTTTCTTTTAGGTCTTCTCGCGAAATCGCTGCTATTTGACCGTCTCTTCTAGCGCTGCTCAACTGTCGCTTCTTGAAGTTCTTCCTCCTAGAATGAACGGTATACTAGTGGCGGATCTAGATGGGGCCATTGGGGGCACGTGCCCCCTTCAGAAAAGCCAATTTGGTAGGCGCGTTCTTCCTATCTCGATCGATGTCGTGCCTCAACAATGTTTACACTCTACTTGTCTTTTCGGAATTACTGTAGATTTTCAAATTTGTATTGAGTGAAGTACCGTAAGCATGATACCCGGAAGAGTGTGGTTATTCAACCTTTCCGGAGTTGTGCGCTAGATTCTTTCGTGCTGACAGTATCACATGTCACAAAAGTCAGCGAACTTCGGCAGCCCTAGGCAGCGCCGAATGAAGAAAGATAGACAACTGACCCTCTTCGACGTCTTTTCACCGGCCAAGGTGGCCAAAGGCAGTGCAGCAGACGTCGAGCAAAATGAGGAAGATTTGCAATCAGATCTAGAGGAGATACCGCTTACCGATGAGACCAGGCCGAGAGACTTTACTTCCTCAGAACCTGCTCTGTTGTCTGACGCTGTTTCATCATCTGCAAGCCATCCTACCAAGGTAGACATTGCTGATTATTTCCGGAAGGCGGTGAACGAGCAACTCACACCCGAAACAAAAATACAGACTGATTTGTGATCGTGTACCACACCCAAACGCTGTGCTGCCGTCTAGGAAATACAAAGATAAGAAACGTAAGAGCGGAGTTTGCGTCAGACACTGCAAAAGTGAATGGTTCAAGCTGTTTGACTTCACTGCTTATTCTGAGTCCCAGCAAGGAATTTTTTGCCTGGCTTGCGTACTGTTTCCTGTTGGCACAGCACACGGTGGCGCTAAGAAGGCGTCCATCTGATGACTAGGCCTCTGATAAACAGTTACTGTAAAGATGCTATAGCAGACTTGGAGTCGCACTACAAACTGCAGTATCACATTAATTCTTCAGTGAAGATGGTCGTCTTTCGCGACAGAATGAAAAATCCATCAGATGGGATTGAATGTAGAATGTAATCAGCCATTCAACAACGTGTCGAGCGCAATCGAACCATCCTTTGCTCTATCATCAAGTGTCTGGAGCTGTGTGGACGGCAAGGCATTGCACTGCGAGGTCACCGTGATGATGGCACATATGATATAGAACAGCAAGGGAAACTGAATGCTGTAATTGATTTCCGTATAGATTCTGGTGATGAAGTTCTCCGAGACTACTTGCAAGCATGTGGAAAGAATGCCACGTATATTTCAAAAACACTCCAAATGACTTGCTTGAATGCATGTGTGATGCTATCAGAGAATCAATTTTGGAGGAGATTAGAGACAGCCTATACTATGCAGTCTTAGCAGATGAGGTGATCGATGTGTCTGGGTGAGAGCAGGTTGGTGTTGCATGTAAAAGATGGCTTGCTAGTGGAGAAACTGATCAAGTTTGTAGCCTGTGAGAGCATAAAGGTGAATATCTGTGCAAGTCATTACTGGAGATGTTGCAGACGCTAGGGCTGGATTCCAAGTTTTGCAGAGCCCAGGAATATGATGGTGCCAGCAATATGTAAGGGCAGTCTAATGGTTGCCAGGCACTTTTCCAAAAAGCAACACCCTTAGCAAGATACTTCCACTGTGGAAGCCATCAGCTAAACCTTGTATTATCCAAGTCAGCATCTCTATCCGTTGTGCAGGCTATGGTCTGTGATCTGAAATTCCTTGGTTTGTTTTGCAAGTTCTCACCAAAGTGCCAGAGCCCTGGAAGCAGTCATTCAGGATGTTAATGTTGAGAGACGCCGGAAAGAGAAGGTACAAGTCGAGCAACAGAAGTTCAAGCTCTTATGTGACACCAGGTGGGTGGAAAGACACACTACGCTTGAAAATTTTGTTGATTTATACGAGCCTCTTCTTTTCTGTTTGGAGACCATGCTGCCAATGCCTGCAAGTCCTGGAAC
Source organism: Corticium candelabrum (assembly GCF_963422355.1). Lineage (NCBI taxonomy): Eukaryota > Metazoa > Porifera > Homoscleromorpha > Homosclerophorida > Plakinidae > Corticium > Corticium candelabrum. Next base: position 4,712,000 of record NC_085095.1, read on the forward strand.
TCCAAGTCTGTTGTGGAAGCCAATGGACTGCTGAAGAGTATCACGTCCCCGGACTTCATTGCTGCTTTCCATACTAATCTGCATTTCCTGGCCTACACCAACCCTCTGAGCATCAAATTGCAGGCTTCATCTAAGGAAATGCTTGAAGCTTATCAAGACGTTGGTGAGGTGAAAGAGATTCTTGCCGAAGAACGAGCTGCAGCAGAAGCCGCTTTGCTACGCCGTACCAGAAAATGGTAAGAATGGCAATAACGGCTGGCATAGCTGCTGACAGTTAGCTGCCAATTCTTCGACGACATGGGAAGCAGACACTTAGGTCAAACGTGGAGAGTAACACTCCAGCAGAACACTGGCGTCGATATGTGTTCATACCGTTTCTAGATCATCTTATTGCCGAGTTTGCGCATCGCTTCTGTGAGTTGTCTTTGCCTGCCATTCAAACATTGTTGCTCGTCCCAGCCCATCTTGAGTCTCTAACACCAGACAGGGAGTTGGCACTGGAACAGTGCTATGCTTCTGATTTCCGGAACCTCATTCATTCTCCCAGGAAATAAAGAGACGAAGGAAGAAATGGGAGGTTTATTAGAAAGCTGGCCTTCCTCTACCAGCAAGCTTCAGCGCTGCCTTGCTAGCAGCTGGTTTAGTCTCGTTTCCTAATATGACAAGAATTCTGACCATATTTCTAGTGGCGCCTGTCACTACATCAACAGTTGAGCGCAGCAACTCAGCCTTGGCCTATGTCAAGACGAAGCTGCGTAGCGCTATGAGACAACAACGTCTTAATGACCTGCTTCTGCTGTATGTTCATAAGAACATCAGCCTAGATGTTGAGTCAGTTGTCCATCGCGTTGCAAGAAGAATGCAACGTGCAAGATACTTCTGTCCAACGCTCTCGCAGACACTGCTTGACGCCTCCTCGTGGGTTCCTTGTTCAGATACGTATTAGTTAATTTACAGTTGTATCTGGAACATGAAAGCATTTCTTGCACTATTTTTGGGTGCAATAGCAATTTTGAGTAAAGTAAATGTTGTTGTGACATGGGCTCATGCACGATGTGTATTTTTGCTGAGGACAAGGCTGACATAATTTCATATTTAGTCACAAATTGTGTAGGTTGATACCAAAATGTTGAGCATTCTATGATGACAAGGAAGATGCGTCAGTGCATGATCATTTGACTTAGTCTCCCATGAAAAGCATGTGCCCTCCCCCCTTCAAGAAAATTCTAGATTCGCCACTGTATACATTGCATGTGACCTCCAGTTTGCTGCTCGGATATATTCCGAACGAGATTTGTGACGAATGGCTTCAACCAAACACTAATGGTATTTTTGGAAACGGGACACTTCGTTACATTTTCTTTGTCTTCAACAGGATGCTAGCTATATAACCATCAATAGTCGGATACCATTGACCGGGATATAACTGTCTGAACGAAATTCTTCATGAAAATTTTGTCAGGCTAATAATTCTTCAGAGATACACTTCATAATAAATTAGAACGGGATACTCATGCAACAACATGTAAATTTGCACACATTAAATAATCGAATCTTGCTAATTTCTCAAAACAGGATATAATTGGACGGGATATAACTCTGAATGAGAATTCTGCATGTCTGGCTGCTAATTTTTCAGAACCGAGTAAAAATGCATGTGAACTCATGCGACAACATAAATTTGTATACAACGTTAATCATTAATTAAACTAATTAACTTTACGAGAATTCTGTCAGGGGCTGCTAATTCTGTGAATTATATATACTTCATGACTAATAATAATAATAATAGAACTTTACTAACCATTAGTAATATTAATAGCCAATCTGCCCGTGCGGAAAACGGGATGGTGGGCTAGTTATAAATAAATGAACTGTGGAACGTGTGTGCGCGCTTTCGATCAGCAGCTAAGCCCCTTCTTTTAAAGAGGGCCCGGTTTGGGATCGTTGTTTGCTGCACATCGTGGAAACGGTAAACTAATTTGAGTAGTGGGTTTCAGAAGCCATATTCTTACGATGTAGTGATTGCTCGTGCAGTGAAATCTCTTTGGTATGTTTAAATAATTAATTAAATTGAATAGTACTAATTACAAACTTAGAGCGTCACACCGACATCTGGGGCGTGTTCGATTGGGCTCTTAGAGCTGGTAGAGGTTGAAAGAGGGGCGTGCTCAGCAGCAGAGTCGGTAGAGTTGGCTCTTCCGACTATAGCGGCAGAACTGTAGAAGTTGGAAGATGAGCGTGCACACGGAGCCTCTTCTGGAAGAGGCTAGAAGAGCCCAATCAAACGCGCCCCTGGACGAGGCTAGCTATGATTAGTGGGCTAACTATGAAGCCAACATTAGCGCAAGCGCGTTCACACACCGTAACTATGACTAGTAAGTCACGTGGGCACATCAGCCTGGACAGTTTTCATTTGTCATACCCTGAAAGAGGAAATTTGTGCACGAGAAAATGCATGCGATTTTGTACGATCACAAGCCCATCGCACAAAATAAATTCCACATATATTTTTGCCCTTGCGCATGATCAGTATGAAAACAAGTACTAGACTCGTGGCTAACGCGCACATACCACTACCCGGACACTGCAGTCCACGTCAGCTAACGTAACATGTCTATCTTGAACTATTTCAAGTGCAAATTTCCACAGGACAGGGGAGTGTCTGTATGGCGCGTGATACGTGCCAAAATAGGAATAATCGTGCATCAGAGGTAGGGGTTTTGTGCATCAGGGGTAGAAGTTTTGTGCATCAGGGGAGGGGTTTTGTGCATCAGGGGTAGGAGTTTTGTGCATCAGGGGTAGGGGTTTTGTGCATCAGGGGTAGGGGTTTTGTGCATCAGCGGTAGGGGTTTTGTGCATCAGGGGTAGGGGTTTTGTGCATCAGGGTAGCGGTTTTGTGCATCAGGGGTAGGGGTTTTGTCGGATTGGCTTTGATATTTTCATGCCAAATTTCTCGCGTAAATGATATACGGACACCTGTAATACGCAAAATTTGTTTTTTTTTTGCTGAGGCGCGTTAGCTAGAGGTAGTGCTACAGCAGCTCCAACACTGTACTTGTCGATGGATCAGCAAGAGCGTATTAGAACGGCTGCTTCTTTGTTGTTCAGATAACAATAGAGTAGACACCGTTTTGAATTTGTTCATTGGAGCTGTTAATCAGCATGGTCTGCCATCAAGAGTTCGATCTGATCATGGCGGCGAGAACATTGCATTTGCTCGATACATGTTCATCCTTCTCGAGGTTTGAATCGAGACAGCATGCTAGTCGGAAAAAGTGTCCACGACCAGAGTAGTGAAAGGTTGTGGCGAGATCTCTTTCTGGGAGTCACAGGATTGTACTACGACATATTTCCACACTTGGAAAATTATAGGGTTCTTGATCCTTGTAATGACACTCACATTTTTGCCTCCACTTTAATTGTCTATCTGCCGAGAATAAACAAGCACATTGAAACATGGCGGCAAGCGTGGGTTCAGCATGTACTCAGTGATGCTAAACGTACACCAAATCAGCTATGGACTAAAGGCCTCACCAGTACAGCAAATTGCAGTCATAGAGTGGCAGCGGAAACATTTCAGGAAGATGTTAGTAGACAGTATAATATGCTACCTTACAGTGTAATTACTCTACTTTGTTCTTTCTCTTTTGCAAATTAAAGGTTGTCACTGACAATTATGGGGTTGACTGGAATGGCCCAGTACCACACCAAGACGACCATAGTATCAACATTCCTGAAACGTTATGTCCACTTTTGCAAGACCAAAAAATTAGGCTTATTGAGACCATTGACTCACTAAGTGAGAGTGACTGTTTTGGAATAGACATTTATTTGCTGACAATAGACTTTGTTACAACTTGCCTAAGTACGTAGTTAATTAAAGTTAGTCAAGGCAATAATTGTTATCTATAGATTGTTGTGTGTACAGACTACAGTGCACAAGCTATAATTTCACGAGCTACAAACTATATACAATGATACTAGACTATGCAGTGATGTTGTGGACTAGGCATATATACGTACTGGTGTGCATGTTTCACAGGCCGCTACACTTGCAAATGTTCAAATATTTGCGCTCAACCTGTAATTCTAGCATAGTCAAGCTAGAGGTACACTGATGTTCTTCATGCGCTAACGCCTACCTCTATAATAATTAACAGAGAAAAAAATTAACCCCTACCCCTGATGCACAAAGCTCTCACCACTGATGCACAAAACCCCTACCCCTGATGCACAAAACCCCTACCCCTGATGCACAAACTCCTACCCCTGATGCACAAAACCCCTACCCCTGATGCACAAAACACCTACCTCTGATGCACAAACCCCTACCCCTGATACACAAAACCCTACCCCTGATGCTCAAAACCCCTACCCCTGATGCACAAAACCCCTACCCCTGATGCACAAACCCCTACCCCTGATGCACAAAACTCCTACCCCTGATGCACAAAACCCCATACGTTTGCCACCGGTTGCTGCCACTGGCAGTCTATCCGCCAGCGACATAGCAGTTGCCAACGGAGAAGTGGAAGCAACGGAAGAACGAGAGAATGAAGAAGGACAGAGCAATAGTAAGAAGCATTACCACTGCTACTCCAGCAAGGAGCAAGCAGACATCGGAAGGTATGCAGCACAACATGGACCAACATGGGCATCGCGCCATTACTTACACAAAAGTGATGGCGCTAGCTAGTGTTGCACAAATTAATTCCGCACAAGTAGTGGTGTTTCTAGAAAAGCACAGTTTTTCTCCCGCACAAATTTCTTCTTTCAGGGGAACCGGCAAGAATTCTCGTGAATTGTCTTGACGAATCTATTGCTCTAAGTTTGACGAGGGAAACATTTTGTTTGCTTTGTCTGGCAGCTCCTTCAGGGACGGCAGGAAGTTGTTACATGTACATGCACGTACGTACTACTAATAAATCTGCCTGCAGTTCCGTATACATCTCCATGTTGTTGCTGCGTTTGTACGTTTGAACATACAACACCACATCAGAAACATCGGGGGCATGCTCTTTGTGTTGAAAGCTACGAGTTAAAGAATGGGACTTTGTAAAAGTCACGTGACTTGCGAGGAGCAGTATCTATCTCGTACCCTGTAAGTAGGGATTGACAAGGTTGTGTGGGCGTGGACAAATTTTAGTCCTTCAGAAATCACCTTAAAACCAAGGGCGTAACTAGCATTAAATTTTACCGAGGCAAGTTTATATTAATTAATTAATTAAGCAATAATTTGTCTTTAACCTACTTTATGTATAATGTAAGTAAACATAGCTTCTATAATAACAACTGCCCCAATCTGCGATGTCCTGTACAATCAAATCTTAGTAAGACGTTCTCTCTACTCACAGCCACATCTCTATGAATATATATAAGAGCTAAGCCACTTAGTCTTTCTTCTGTCATTGTTGAGCGTGACCAGTCTTTTAACCTCCGAAGAGCAGAAAACGATCTTTCACAGGACACGGAACCAACAGGAGATGTTAGAATAAGTTTGAGAATCGCATGAATATTGGGGAAATATTCTTTGTCTGCCATCTTGGCGGCATCTGGTAATGCTACTCTTCTCTCTTTCTCAGAAAGTTGAAAACATTTGGTTTTCCAAACTTCTACCTCAGGCTCGAACGTAGCTCCATTTGGCAAGTCTAGACCATAGAAGAGCTTAATCGAATTCAGCTCATTTGTTGTTATACTGTTTACACTACTAGGAAGAAGTCTATACCCAGTGAGTACTGGTTCTGATGAATCAGGAAAGCGGTTGTTGAGCTCTGTCACAGTGTGATCAATGAAAGGGTAGTACACATTTCTTCTGAAGTATGCCACAGCACTGTCCTGGTCTGCAGTTTGCACGACAGCATTGCTCCTATAGGTGCTTCTTATTGCAGTTCTAGGTTTACTAATTTCGGTATGCACCTCACCTGCAACTTTTTGAGCTTTCTTCCATAATTCTTCAAACTTGTCTTCACGTCACTGTGCAGAAATCGTCGTGCGAAGCAGCTTCGCTGTTTGGTAAGCCTTCAGAATGTCGCAGGTTGGAGATTGCAAAGACTTTGCAAGAGGGTCACAAAAGCTCAGAATATACTGACTAACGACTAAGCAAACGATGAAACTAGAAGACTGGAGAAGTCTGAGGTAAGATGAAGCTTTTGCCCTCGAATCAGTGCTACAGCTCTCTGCGGCAATACCTTGCAGTGCAAGGTATATGGCTTTGTACTTGGCCAACACACTGGACAAGGTCGCCAGTCGAGCTGACCACCTAGTCTCACACAGTACTGGGACTTGCCGTGATGATGATTTACGAATAAGCGTATCACTCAGCTTCGAAGTTTTCTCATGTTCAAAGTTTTCTTCGAGTTCTTCCTTCGATTCTTCTTCTTCCTTGTCTTCTGCACATGCTGTGATCAAGTCAGATATATCTCCTATCAAATGCCTGCAAAGAATGACTTTTCTTTTCGGACTGCCTCCTAGAAACCACGTGAGCGTTCCTAATGACTCAAACAAGTCCCGAATTGAAGGGACTTGCCTACAAGAAGATGCAATAACCAAATTCAGTCTATGTGACCGACAATGATGGTAAATGGCCTTTTGTTGTAACTCAAGAATTCGCGCAGAAACACCGGAAACTTTTCCTGACATAACTGAAGCACCATCGTAGCCCTGGCCACGAAGATAACGGATATCTAAATTGCACTCTTTCATAAAATTGACAATAGCATTGGAAATAGACGAAGCATCTGCACAATCCAACTTAACTAATCCTAAAAACTCTTCTCTCACTTGAACCTGACCAGGTACAGTGTCATCAACAAATCTGATACAGACTGACATTTGCTCCACTTTAGCTGTATCTGTGCACTCATCAGCCATCAAAGAAAACCATTTAGCGGCATGAGCATCTTCTAGTATTTTGTCCCTCACTTCAATACCTGTCAGCTCTATCAATTCATTTTGTATTTTCGGGCTCTTGTAGCATGCATTCTTCTTTCCGTGCTCTAGATGACTTTTCAGAATAGGATTAAACTGGGACTGCCAATGAAGGAAGTATTCAAAGTTACCAGATTCTTTTCTCAGCACTTTGTCCCAACTGTGACCACGAAAGGGAATATTTCGCTGACCAAGAGCAATAAGGACATCTGTTACAGCTAGGACAACCGATTGATTACGTCTGACCCTCTCTTCATATTGTTTAGATCTGCTCGTACAGATGTCGTCTTTCCTGCCTTCAGCCACATTCTTGAAAGATAACGCTTCTATGCACGCATTCTTGTGAATTTCACTTTTCTCGTGACAAAGTAGTACACCACGCTTTACTCCAACAGCATTCTTCCAGTCACAAAAGCCAGTCGTCTTGAAAGCAGGAGCAGACTTTGACTCATCACCAAAAAGCACACAGTAGCAACAAAAGCAGGCATCAGTACTAGGAGAATATCTCAGCCACCTGTGTTGACTCTCCCACTCTGGATTGTAACGACGACCGTCCGTGCTCGGAAACTTTCAGCAGGTAGGTGGACACCATTTATTTTGCAGTAGGTGTATCTTGTCAACGTCAGAAACGACTCTGTGTAAGTAGTAGATTGGATCATTCACTGACACTTCTTTGTCTTGAGTAGTATCTACAAACAAAGTGCTTTTCAAGCAGTAGTACCACCCTTTTCAGTAGACTGGGCTGTCATAATCTTTCTACATGTAATACAGATCATATACCAGTGATTCGCGAGTATAAGACCACATTATAATTTAGTCTCGCGTAGCCAGACCCCTTTCCGCCGCGTCCTCCCCGGCGAGGGTCTGGTGAACGGTCTTTGATGTCGCTGTGTGCCGCGTAGCCAGAAATCGGCTATCTAAAGACCGGATTTTGTTTCTTAAACGCTTCGCTAAAGACGAGACTGGTATGCATGCAGTGCAATCCTATCTCCATTAGCTTCTCTTGTTTCGTAGAGAACAACTCGAAGACTACAGCTAGAGTCGTTGCTGTTTGTGAAATCTGCATGTTTAAAGCAGCGATTAAACGCGCCGCGGGAACGTTGACGTGCAGTCATGATCGACGTCGTACGATCTAGCGTTGTGCGCTCGTGTCACAACGGAGACTGATTGCGAACGTACTGGATGGATGCGAACGTACTCGGTGCTGTTTGCTGTTTGCTGTTTTTTGACGTCTGAAGCAACCGCAGACAGTCCAGAGTGAGCGATATCTGGAAGGGCTTGGAGCTGCATGACGTCATCGAAACAAGATGAGTCGTCTTTCTGTGTCTGGGTAATCATTTCATGTGTTTTGTGCTCTGCTTTGGTGAACACATACAGTAGCAACCAGGAAGAGACCACGTTGTGATTGGAGGACACTGCAGTGTTTAAGTTGTCCAAGCTGGCTGTAGAATCGCAGTAGACTATTTCACTGCTTTGGTACAATAGTTTGTGAGCTCTCGCCATTAAGGGTGTGACAACTGCTAAAAGGAATGGAACATAGTGAGCGACTTTTTTAACTTTTGGTGGATGTTCAGGAGCCACTGCTTCTTTGGTCTCCTCAGCTGACTGATAAAGTTGAAGAAACGCTCTGCAGTTTTCTGAGCTATGGGCTTCATTAAATTGGTTTACTTCTAGCGATAGATGCTCAAACATTAATTTGCCATCTTCAGGGCCAACACACTTCTGTCTTCATTTTTCAAACAAGCGTTGGACATCCTGGCAGTTGGGGTTGATGGACCGATTAGCAAGGGCAACTTCAACATCTGAAGTGCCACATTTTAGCTGTAGTCTGTTAACATATTCATGCCGAGCTTTGGCTGCTGAGTATCCGGACTCAAACAAATTGTTGTACTCCTCTTTGGCGCAATTAGCAACAGGCCTGCTACTAAGTGCATGTGCACTATTTACAGGGTGGTTGTGGCTATACTGCATGTCAATCAGACATGCTTTGCTAGGATGGTTGGCAATAGCCAAGGCTAGGCTAGAATAGACTCGCACTCTCAAGGTACTTGGACACTTTGTTTTCTTCATTCTGGTGCTCTTGAACATACGTGATGGTGGAATTTGGGACTTCATTTTCTCTTGGGTTCTAGTTAGTTTCTTTTGCTGGTGGTGACAGTGTCGCACTGTTTTAAACAGAACTCTTTGACCTGATGGTTCGACTCCTCTTGTTACTCTGTATGTTGTTTTCAAGATTTTTTCAAAGTCTTCTATCCATTGTAATGCTGCTTGAGGAGTGTTTGCGTTTGTCCATACTGGTAGTGTAAAGTTGTAGGACTCTGCTCCCAAGAAATCATCTTGCTCTTTCTTGCTGTGCTCAACAACGAGGTAGCTGTAGTTTGCAGAGAATAGGTAAGTTATATCCTGAGGTAAACCAAGGTTCACTTCTGTTGGTGGGTTTGTTTTCAGCCTGGCTTGGTCACTAACGCTAATGATGTTGCTAGGGAGGGGGCTTTGCAGAGGACTTTCAACAGGTGTGATTTTATCACACAACATACTATCTTGGTTGTTTGGTTCTCTAGACAAGAGGCCCGTTGCAGATTGGTAGGCTTCTGTCTTATCACTGTGCCTGACATGTGAATGTGTGATTGACAGTCTGCCAGGCACATCTAGTTTTGGATGGTTAGTTGCTGTTGCTGCAGCCTGAAGAAGTCCCAGTACATCAGAGCTCACCTGCTTCTTTTTCAAGCTAAGGCTGAGTGATCGGCTGTTTCTGTTTTCCTGTGAAGGCTTAGGAAGTGTCTTCTTGTTGTCAAACGTTGAACTGCTGACAACATTTTGAATGTCAATCTTGCCTCTGACTAACCAAACTGCCAAGACAGTCCGTAGGTAATGAGCATATGCACTTGGCTGGTGGTAAATACGAAGTAAAGATTTTAGAGGATGGCATTGAATTTGTGGAAGGCGAACATGCGGCCAAAGTTCATTTGGACCAAATGACACAGTAGCAACGAACATGAATGCAATCACACCACAAGATGATGAATCTGTTTGCACAGGGTAATTGCAGCATTCGCGGGAGCAAGCATGTTTGCCATTTCTGTCAAAAGTGGGCCTGTGCAAGTTGAAGATGCTTTGAGGTATTGCAATCTGCTCTCCCAATATTTTTTGCAGTTCAGAGAATGTCTGCTTACATTCCAAAAGGAGGTTGGGGAGCACTGGATAGCCAAGGGAATCACCATAGTAGGACAAGTTGGTTGATAGGTCTGTAACAAGCACAGTCCAGTGATTGCCTCCAATGATTTTGTTAGAAGCAAAAGCAGTGCCAGACAGTGGATCAATGCTGACATTTACAATGAAGAAAAGCAAGCAAATGCTACTTCTGCCGTTTAGTGCAGTAGAAACATTGTTTTTCATACATCTTTTGTTGTATGCAGACAACACAAGCGACATACAGTCATTTGATGAGTTGTTGACAAGTCTGGACAAACTATCAAGAAGGTCATCTGTCAGCCATCTTGTGCATGCCAACTTTGAAAACTGATGGGTGCTAATGCTTTGACATGCTATAGCCAATGGTGGCTGATTGAGCAGTATGTCTCTGAACTGTTGAATGGTATCACTACTAGGACGTTGAATATTCAGAGTGCTTGGAAGTTGGCATGTCTCATCAAACCACTCTTTCTCCTGATGCACCTAGCAATAACATACCATGCTTCAATGTTATGATTATTCTAGGACTAGGATCCATGGCCCGTCCTTCGTACGGGCAAGATACTGTAGTGTAAAGGTAGGTCTGTGGACACGTCACGTGCAATCTTTGTTGCGAGGTCCCGGATATGCTGAATGAATTCGAATCTTGCTCTTCGCGCTTGTTTTGATAGAAATCGACACACTCCCCGTGTAGCGCTTGCTGCAGAAAACGTGTAGGTTGGATTCGGTGCAAATGCGATCAGAATTTGGAGAGAAACGCAAGCGATAGAAGAGTAGGTTTCGTCGGCAAGAGATATTCGATTGCTCGAAGCTTTGCGAAGGACGGCGATGCATAGGGTCTACACGGGACTGATGCGGGCGTGTGTTCGAATGAACTGCAATGTGTAGCGTTTGCGTCGTCGAGAAATTTTACGCGTGGGTCGATCCCTCGAGAGGGGACCCGGTGCATAATTTTTTTATTTTTTACGCAAACCTTCCTCTGTGCGTGCGAGTGTGCGTGCCGATTTCGGTTGCGAACGTACAAAAGACGTGGCCGCCAAACGCGAACATACATACACACACACACACAGACAGACAGACAATTTGAGCTTTATATATTAGATATGTAGGCTAATTGTAGGGTTTGTGCATACCAAGCATGCGCATGTGTGTGTGTGTGTGTGTGTGTGTGTGTGTGTGTGTGTGTGTGTGTGTGTGTGTGTGTGTGTGTGTGGCTGTCTGTCTGTCTGTCTGTCTGTCTGTCTCTCTGTCTCTCTGTCTTTCTGTGTGTCTGTCCGTGTGTCTGTCTGTGCATGTGTCTGTCTCTCTTTCTGTGAGTCTTTCTGTCTGTCTGTCTGTCTGTCTGTCTGTCTGTCTGTCTGTCTGTCTGTCTGTCTGTCTGTCTGTCTGTCATGAACAGTGTAGAGTAGAGGACTTTCTTATATGACAAAGACATTCAGCATTATGTTCATTGATTTAGAAATTCTAGAAGTGTTACCCTCGTGCAACTAGATCATGTAATAGTATTTATCGGTGTCTGTCTGTCTGTCTTTCTGTTTGTCTGTGTGTGTATGTGTGTGTGTGTGTTTTTATTGTGTGGGAAATGTGTTGATTGTCTAGATTCTTTCTCATTTGAATTGTCAAAGTTGACTCCCAGTAATCTAATGCCTTTTGCTGTTCAACAACTGATAACGACTTCAACTGCTGTGAGTGTGAAATCGGTGAATGAAGTCAAGGAGGGACTGGGAGGTGTGACAACTGATGGGGATCAACAGCAACGAGGAGTGGAGAACGTGAAGGATGAGAAGTCGGCTGTTGTGGAGGACAAAGCAGCAGCATTGGGTACAGATTGTAGTGACTGGATCGTGTAGCACGTGTTTGCTGATAGAGTGACAGATAAGCAGACAAACGGATAGACTGACATTGTCACAGACAGGTGGATAGACGGACAGATGGACAGACACACAGATGTACAGACAGACAGACACACAGACGGACAGATGGACAGACTCATACAGACAGATGGACAAACAGGTGGACAAACAATTGACAGACCCACAGACAAACAATTGACAGACAGATGGACATACAGACAGACAGATGGACATACAGACAGACAGGTGGACAAACAGCTGGCAGACACAGGCAAGCAATGGACAGACAGGTGAACAAACAATTGATAGACACAGGCAAGCAATGGACAGACAGGTGGACAAACAATTGATAGACACAGACAAACAATGGACAGACACATAGATAAACAATTGACAGACAGGTTGACAAACAATTGACAGACACGGACAAGCAATGGACAGACACACAGACAAACAATTGATAGACAAACGGACAAACTATCGACAGATGACAAATGTATCATGAATGGTAAATACACCACACACACACACACACACACACACACACACACACACACACACACACACACACACACACACACACACACACACACACACACACACCTATCTGCCACACCCACGAACTTCCATCCAAACTCATTTCAAGTCTCTGTTTGTCTGTTGTGTCCTTCTTGTGGTGTGAAACACAGAAGTTGCATGACGTCGATTAGTTTATGTGTTGGATGTATTTCATATGTGTAGCAGGGTTGAGGCGATCAAATGGCTACGAAAGGAGATGATTGTTATTTCTATTATAATACTGCATGTCTGAAGGTACAGTTGATATAGTCACCAATCATGTGAATTATTGATTAATAATTTATTAATATAAATTAATTGTATGCTATTTATTTATATTAATAAATAAAAAATAAAAATAAATAAATGAATTGCATACAATTAATTTATATAAATAAATAAAAAATATAAATTAATTGTATGCAAATTATTGATTTATTAATTAATAAATAAAAGTAAAAATAAATTAATTAATAATTTGCATATAATTAATTTATATAAATTAATTATATACAAAAAATTTTATTTAATAATAATTTATTTATATAAATTATATTTGTATGCAAATTATTTTTTATTTTTTGTACGTCTTGACTGTCGTCTCTAACCCAGGGTGACCAATGCCCTTTCTGTCACAGTCAAGCTGCACTCGGTAACAACACTGTCTGTACGTTGTGGCTACAAGGATCGTGCTTTCGATCAGCATGTCCGTTCAGACATATGCATATCACTGTGAATGGTGACACTTTCGTCTATTTCTCACATTCTTGTGAGAATGTCGAATGTTTAGCCGTTGAAGAGTGAGTTGTCGTGTTGCTTTGAGATTCAACCGAGTGGCTGCCTCGAGCCCAACTGTCCTTTCAAGCATTTCAAGCCGAGAAATGTGAGCACACTGGGAACAAGCTCGATGCCGGTGATGTCAACGACATAGCCAGTTGGTATGACGTGTTAATGGGAGAGTTTAGGAGATAGCAGCATGTACAGACAAGTGGACAAATGGTTGGACTTGATAGACAGACAGAGGGAAAGAGATGGATAATGGGAAGTTGATTGGATGGAAGGGCAGACATGTAGACAGATGGAGAATCAAAGATGTTTGGATGGATGGACAGACAGATGGACAGACAGAAAGACAGACAGACAGGCAGATGGACAGACGTAATAGTGTTGAAATTTTAAATATATGTATTGACAGATAGATGGACAGACAGACAGACAGACAGACAGATGGACAGACAGATGGAGAATCAAAGTGACTAGCCTCCACCCCATCCCGACTCTACTTCCTGTCTGTACAGCATGACGCAACTTTCACGTATGGACGGGACGGACAAAATGGAACTTATCTATAGATGTTTAGATGGATGGATAGACAATGGACAGACAGACAGATGGAGAGAAGGACAGACAGAGAGATGGACATACATACAAACAGACAGATGAACAGACAGACAGACAGACGGACAGACAGACAATGGACAGACTTACAGACAGACAGACAATGGACAGACAAGTAGACAAACAGACAGAAAGATGGACAGACAGATAGACAGAGGGACATATAGACAGACAGACAAATGGACAGACAAGTAGACAAACAGACAGAAAGATGGACAAACAATACACAGACAGGAGAGAGAGAGGACAGACAGAGAGATGGACATACAAACAGACAGATGAACAGACAGACAGACAGACAATGCACCGACAAGTAGACAAACAGACAGAAAGATGGACAAACAATGGACAGACAGACAGAGGACAGACAGAGAGATGGACATACAAACAGACTGATGGACAGACAGACAGACAGACAGACAGTTGATTGACTGACAGATTCATGAATGAAAGAAGATACTAATCCTGTACAATCCTTCCATCCCTCCACAGTAAAGATCTACATTTTGTATTTTGTTTCAGTTGCTGTCAGACCGTCTGTTCGTGCTTCTACCAACTTGGTTCAAGCACAGGACACGGAGACGCCAAATTTCCGTGAGAATCACTCTTGTGTGTTGCTTGGCTAAATATCAGCAATGAGAACTTGTCTCTTGTGTCAGTTGGAGTTGTAAAGGAAGGGATGACGTCTCTATCAGCCCAGTCAGACAACATAGGAACATCAAATTTGACTGTTAGTGCGCAGATAGTCACACCAACAAAACCGATAGATGAGTGTGTGTGTGTGTGTGTGTGTGTGTGTGTGTGTGTGTGTGTGTGTGTGTGTTTGTCTGTCTGTGTGTTTGTCTGTCTGTGTTTGTGTGTGTATGTGTCTGTCTGTCTGTCTGTCTGTCTGTGTTTGTGTGTGTATGTGTCTGTCTGTCTGTCTGTTTGTGTGTGTATGTGTCTGTCTGTCTGTCTGTCTGTGTGTGTGTGTGTGTGTGTGTGTGTGTGTGTGTGTGTGTGTGTGTGTGTGTGTGTGTGTGTGTGTGTGTGTGTGTGTGTGTGTGTGTCCAAGTGCCTGGATATTATCCTTGCTGTTCCGGATTTCTTGTACATGACGCGCTGTGTAGAAAGTCTACAGTAACGATTCCGGTATTTGTAGTTCTTGTTTGATTCTATTGTGGTAGCGTCTTTCTTGGCCTCAACGTGTGTTGAATATGTGTGTGTTGTTAGGAGCATCTTCTTCTGCGTGCAGTTTGGCATGGGAATGGTCTGCTAACCACATAAATCAGGAATTGGGTATAGCAATTGAGATTTAGAGAAGCAGTAGAAAAAATTCTTGGTACGTTTCAAATAAATAAATAGATTTTGGGCAAGGATTCAATTAGCAAGATTGATATTCTAAACATTTGTGTGTAAGCAATGCTAGTATGTATACCTTGCTTTGTCAACATTGCTTAATATTTAATTTAAGGAATTTTGAGGATTTTTTAGAATAATTTGACGTGTGCTGGTGTGTGCTGGGTTTGATAGTTAATTAATTCAACATCTAATATTTAGTTCAATCATTTGTCTGTTAATTTGCAGTTTGATAATGATTTATGCAGCCTAAATTGATTGATTTGTCCCGCTAATTTATATATAGTCAATATTATTGTATACAGGCAATATTGATTGATGTATACTGTACAGTAAATATTGATTGATACATACATTAGCAATAGTGTTGAGCTTAACCTTGTTTCGAAGACTGACATTCTCTATTTCAAGTTAGTCAAGAAGCAGCAAGATGTCTATGTGGAAACATGGATTATTTTGGTGACCTTGTTCTTTAGTGTGGACATAGACTTTTTTATGGATAAACCCCATGATCCAACCAGTGAAATTATTTGGCATGCACTGCTTGTAGATAACAAGGAATTCAAACGAGAACTAAAATGAAGGAGCGAGCAATAATAGTCTTACAATATATCAACCAATATTGGCTGTGTATATCAATCAGTATTGACTGGTTGTATAAGATCATATTGACTATATATAAATAGACTGTATAAATCAATCAATGTAGGCTGTAGAAATCATTATCAAACTGTAAATTTACAGACAAATATGATTTTAGGTATAATTTTACATGTTGAATTAACTATCAAATTCAACACACCTCAGATTATTCAAAAAATTCTCAATTTTAAAACATTAAGTATTAAATAAATGTCGGAAAAGTGAGGTATGCTATACATTATTACATATACTTTACATGCATACGATACATGGTTTGGTTGCAGCCAATAATACAGAATGAGGATGTGCATGTGTAGAGGTATGGTTGGCGTGTGAGGGTCGCCTCATGATGAATTTGAAGCTAAAGAAGAGATCTCATTCTAGGAGCACTTTCAATGGATAGAGGACTGCAATTTGCCTCTGTAATTTTTGGAATAAGTTTATTTCTTGTGGCAGGGTACAAGACCTACGATACCACAAATATGACTCAATGCTAACTAATTTAGTTTGTCAATATTACAGATAATCGTGAAATATTGGATTGGCTACGTGGATCGATTGGTATCGGCTTGTATTGGTCTAGATTATCGGTTATTGGAGAATAAGTAAAACTGTTTTATCAGTGCAACTTTAGCAAAAAAAGGGTTTTTGTACATGTTCCAGTGCAGGCGTGTATATACGTATGTTTTGCCTTTAACATCCAGTGCTGCAAAAAATGGTGCAGCTATACTTTTTTTGTGGTGTTCTGGACAGCAACAAATGTCCATATATATTGGTCCCTTGAAAATCAATGGTTCAGCGAGTGTGGTCCATGTCATTACACTGTACAAGTAACCAGTTCATGTACTGTACAGTCTTTTAATTAATTGATTAATGAAATGAAAAATTTTACTGAAGAAATGCTATGCTTAATATTTTGCATTGTGTGTAGGACATGTGAAGAAGATTGCATATATTTGGAAGGTTGGATCAATGAATGGCATGTCAAAGTAGAGTCCAGCAAAATCATGCCACTATTCAAGCTGCTAGTGCAACAGCTGTGACATTTGTTTACCAATTTACGATGTTGTATAATTCAATTCTAACCAGTTATAGTCATTACCGGTTGGATATAATAATATAAACACACACACACACACACACACACACACACACACACACACACACACACACACACGCACGCACACACGCACGCACACACGCACACGCACACACCACATATATAATAAGCTAAGTGTATACTGAGCACTGATAACAATCTGTGGCATATCAGTACTGAGTAGCAAGTCAAATAACAACCTGTTTGTAGTTGTGTGTGTACAAAGTTGCATTTAGTAACTCTTGCATACTGCTTCAAGTGTGCTTTAGCGAATTACGGTTAATTAGTAAAATTCACGTACGTATACCTGGGAGGCAATGGATTTGGCTTCATGTATTGCTTGGAACTCTCAAATTCCTTCAAGATTGAATACGCCAAATAGGAATGCACCGGCTTGAGTGTTCTCTCCAGCCTGCTCATTGATTCTTCCAGCCAGATTTGTGCAGGCAGACTCAACTGGGCATCATTGGGCTACTGTGTGGGTTGCTAAAGTGAGTGGCTTTGGGCACAGTGATGAGCTGGCCCTTCTCTGGACTCACTTTGGGAAAGGTCAGCCTCGTACAATCTTGCCTGTTTAAGTGTCTAGCGGACCTAGATGCATTGAAAAAGAAGTAGACACGTGATGGAGTGCAGACTGAGTCTCATGTACGTGTGCATAAGTACGGCTTCACTGCTAACCTGCCCTTGAATGTCGTAAGAAAAGAGCTCGAAAACTTGGCAAACATGTCGCGAAATCGAAAAGAGCGCGAAAGAAACAGGCGGGACTAAACGCACTTTTGACTGGATTTGGCTCGGATTACGTAAAGCCAGCACGTGAAGGACGGGCTTATGGCACGTGAAGATTACAGGGTATACGGGACGTTTATCCGGGTACTGAAGAAAGGGGGCACAAAAAATCGCTAGCCCCAGCGTTGTCGTATACGGGAACCAGGCACGACTGCGCGAGAGGGTCTGGTACGAGGCTATCGCTGGATAGGCGGCGAAGTGCAGCACTCGAAGTCTGTTGGTTAAAGAGTCTATGTTCAGCTCGTTCGATCTACGTACGTTCTAGTACGGTCGGAAGAGTCAGCACAGGTGCAACAATCTACGAGGTCGGGTAGTTAATTAGATAGATAACTAACCATGCTAGACAGCAGAGAACATTCACCTCACCTTTTTCCTCTACTGTAGTTTTTCAACTCAAGATAACACTGCTGCACTGCTATACTTTCATTTTGTGACATAGCACGACTAGCTAGAGGGCGCTGCGCTAAGTTGCAATTTAAAGGGGCGTGCCTGACAAAACAAGACGAAATAGATAGTTTTGTTCCTAGTTCTCATACAAGAACTCTCATAAAGTGTTTGGTAGTTGATGTGTGCAAAACTGCCGTTTTTCATCTTTCGTTTGCAAGTCTAGTCTGCGGTTCATAGTGATCAAAGTTCTGGATATTACTAGGGGAGAGCGCACAATTTTGTGCGTTAGTTTCAGATGAACGTTATGAACGTGTTAATTCAAATGCTGATGGTTGGGAAGCTCCGCTTTGGCTGGAGAGCAGCAGACGCTTAGGGGGCGTGTCAAGGGTAGATTTGCCTTTCTGACATTGATAGCACTTTCACGCAGTGCACGCAGATTGTCTATATGGTACGCTGTATCCTTCTAAAAAATTGATTAACGACGTTGACATTAGAGGAAACGTATCTATAATTTCTGCACTATAGAGCAAATCCGGAAGCCTATATATATATTTATTTATGTATTTATGCTGGACAGTGCCATTTAAGGCGCTGTTCATTAGAATTGATCTTCAACTACTATTTTCATGCATGACTGTAATGACTTGTTGCATTGCTGTTCTTCAGGTCTTCTACTGGACAAAGAGAATGACTGACTCTTTACTAATGGACTTCGTCAGTTTTCCACTAGAAGAGAACACGACATTGTTACCAAATAATGTGTCTGTGCCAAACAAGACCAATATGACGGGACCCCCTTCTAGTCTTTACACCGCTACTGTGAGAAGAGCCTTCGTTATTGCGACTGGCATTCCCGCTGGAGTAGAGACAATTCTTTGCACGTTGGTTCTTTATGCTGCTTTTCGCGTAAAAGCTTACCATTCTGCGTTGAACTTTCTGGTGGTAAATGCTGCAGCTGCTGATCTGCTACGTGGAATTCATGGCTTCTTTGGTCCTCCATTGTTCTATGATACGTTGGACTATACAAGTGTAAACAAGGGACTATGTGTATGCTACATGTGGACTCATATCATGCAGTATTGCTGGTCTATGTGGTCCATCGCTTTGATTGCGTACAGTAGGTACGATCTAGTAGCAAATCCATTTAGGAAGGTGGTGACCAAGAAAATAGCCATCATTGCCGTCTTTGCTATTCTCATTGAAGGAATCATATTTGCTAGTCTTCCTCTGATGGGATGGAATAGCTACGGTCTAATTCCTTTGCAACCGGGAAGTTTAAAATACCGTTGTTCTGTCGCTGATAAGAGACTATCTAGTGGTCACAAAGCTTTCTTGCCTGTTTTTTATGGAGTCAACTATCTTCTACCGCTAATTGTTGTCGTCGTAAGTTACGGTCTTATTGTTCCCATTGCTATTCGACAAAGAAGAAGACGACTGGTTAGGGTATCTTCAAGCATCTTATCCGGTTATTCTAATGGATTGGAAGAAACACCTACACGCAGAAAGTCCATTCAAGCCTCTGGTTGGTCTACCTCTAGCTCGTCAAGATTGAGACGTGGTAGCGACAGTGTAGGTGCGTCTGACATTCTTCGATCTAGAGCATTTTGCTATGTGACTGTCATTGTCGTCAGCAACGTCGTTCTCACCACGCCTTTTGCAGCGGCTGAGTTGCTTCGCTTATTGGACATTGTCGACGTCAATGTTCTAGTCATTCCTGTTGTAAAGCTTGTGTTTGCTCTCAATTTTGTGGTTAACTCGTGCTTCTACGTTCTCTGGGTTCGCGACTTTCGTCATGGCTTGTTGAACACTCTTGGATGCTCATCATTTTTTCGGCGTCGACGTTGGAGAAAGAACTACAGCAATTCTTCAAAGAGTGAAACCAATTCGACCGGAAAGCACGGTGAACAAAGAATTTTGAAGTCGAACAGACATTGCACAACTAAAGAGGTGAAAACACTACAAGAAACGTCTGTCTAGTACAGTATACAGGATGTGACCTTTCTATGGTATTCACTTAATTAATTAATTGTATGGCCACCTACTAAAGACTACCAACTATGTAGTGCTGCGTTTTGTTATTTTATTATATATGCTCTTAGAGTTGCTAAACTATCGATATTTAACACAATGGTTTAACTAGGTTACTTTATTTTTATTTCTAAATTTAATTAAACCAGTAGCTATTTTATTAAAAGCTGTCATTAATAAAAAATTAGAAGTAACAGATATCATGATGATGGTTATCATGACCGAGTCATTGATCATCAACCTCCCAATTTCACGTTATTCTGTTGTTCTCGTTGCACAGTCGCATGCGTACGTTATTTGTTTTGGGGGTATACACTCCTTTTACAGCAATTACGTGTATAATTGTTGTGATTGTCGTTGTTGTTATGAAAACAACTTCAATGTTATATTTTCAAAATATTTAAAGAGTTAGTGTCTTAATTTTCAATTGACTATTTGATTAGCCGTAATGGCTTCAGAGTGTAATTACGGAAAAGACGGGAAGAGTTCCTACTCTCTGTTCGCGTTCACTGTGTATTTACAAAAATCCCTATAACTTCTGTGTGTCCTTCGTCGGTAAGCGACGATCTTGGCATCATTCGAAAGCGCAAGAGCCCGGATTTCTTGTAGACGCTAAACATAGCATGTAAATAAGACACATGCAGGAGGATAAGGTTTTGCATATCAAAGACCATTAGTCTATTAGAACGTTATATTACATGATTTTACAGATAAGTGGTCACGTAAGCAGATGCCATGTCAATTACTTCATTACTATTAATTACTCTAGTGCAAAGCTTCATGCGTTCAGCAACGCTTGGTAGTGTTCGTTTGGGCTTGGCTGGTCAATGTAACATCACTATCGACTTCCGTCACTTCCTAGTCGTCATCTATCTCATTTGTGATGCTAGAGCTCTCCATGATGTCTTTCCTGCATTCCGTCTTTTTTCTAGAAATTTTCTTCTTTTTTCCACGTGTTTTGCAGATATTGTAAGTCACAGTAAAACACGTCTGTGTCAGTAACAGTAAATCCGGAGTCACAGTAAACAAGCTATGATGTCATAATCACTTAGTAAGTCACAGGCAATTAGTTAACATAGTTCCAGATTCACAGTGAACGCGAACAGAGAGTAGTCTCCAAGTTCGTCACTTCAATTAGGGACATATTACATCAAAACGCCAACTGGAAAAGTAAGAAGAAACAGATGACACATTATACCCAATGGACAAGAAATGCCTAGTGAAGTTCTCAATCTAGGGGTACACTCCCCTAGACAAAGAGTACAGCGTGCCTACCTAGACGCCAAGCAGGCCAACAACACGTCTTCAGACAAGGACATTAAGCCGCCAGAAAGGTTAAACATAAGGCCTGTCCACACTTGCAACTGGATCGATCGCAATCCAATCGCGAGGCGGGATCGGTTGAATCCAATTAGAAATAATGGGCGTTACCTCCACGTTCAGAACATCTAGCACTCACTACTCATCTTTCTTTTCGCTCACCTTACGTCGCTGTACTAATTAATGCTTTTCACAAGCAAAGAAGCCACACGTGCACATCGGTCATCAGTCACGTGATATCGAAAATAGGGCGGAGGTACGTACGTAGCGTTCACAAAGTGCAGTGTACGCCCGATCACGATCCATTCTGGTCTAGTGTGTACAGGGCTCTAGTATAGAAGGGAGATGTAGTGGTATTAGCATGTACCGTCCTGCTAGAGTTGTGTTGTATGTGCACGGAATAAACCAGCACAAAACACTACAGTAATTACTTCGACTTTATTAGCTAGATACTAGTATATATAAGTTCTTTTATTTAGTGAGAGCAGTAGATAGAGACAATTGACCTTACTGATTTCCACTATCGATCAGTGAATAGCTGATGATAATTACACAGAGTCTCTAGTATTTTCAGTAGATCTATTCAATAACCATTGAATCTAGATCTAGATGAGCAAAACCTAGCTACTTCAATCGACTACTACTACACTTCCATGGTTTGCTGGCACACTACCGCTGGCAACAACAAATACATTTACTCAACAACTAATCCCTATAGTAGAGACGGCAAGCTATACATTATAAGCTTCAAGTTTTCATACCATCTGCAGTTCTTTGTATGACTTGCCCCTATTCATTGTTGTAGCACGTTTTTTATACTTGTACAAGACAACGCCAAGTGTGACAATGAGACAAACAACAATCACCAAACACACGCCACCTCCAACTAAGAACGGCCATCCTAGACAATATCCATGCTGTATATGCGCAACCGTTATATTCATTCAAACAATATTACCATGTCCATGTCTATGACCGCGGCGATCATCGTGACGAAAATTCTCTTCACCGTACTCATCAGGGTCACCACTATTGAGTCTGCCACTGTCTTTATCATCAAAGTCTCCATTCCCATCTCCTAGTCGTTCATGATGATCGCCACGGTGATGCTTAGAATTATGATCACGGTCATGGTGTTGTTCATGAGGACGAAACTGATGTCCATGCTGAGCATCAGAATCGTGGTGACGACCACCATCTCCGTCCACAAGAGGAAAGTCTGCGCCAACAAAAGCATAGTCAATGTCTATTGTAGGCACAATTACCAGTGCCGATATAAAGCTAAACTACAAATGTACTTGTGCCAAAGACATCCGCATTTGTAACCAAAGCTGAAACATTAGAAGCAGTTATGTAATAATATTTGCATATACATGTACAGACGATCGAGATGGCATCTCCTGGCACAAAATTTACAATGGCGATAGCGTCACGTCAGAGAAAGCTAAACTGTCGCAGTCGTTTGAGACAACCTCCTTGCAAAGTCAAATTTCCAGCTGCACTTACGTGTACAGTACCTGCTCTATCAGCCTTCTAGCTAGAGGTAGTAGGGATCTCTAGCTAGCTGAGATGTATGTAGGTTGGGCCTAATGTACAATTTTATTTACCCGATGCCAGGATAGCAGATACAATGCACAAGACCGAGAGACAGCTCATGTTGACGGCGGAAGAGAACGACGCAAGCTGCTGGCACACCTGTAGTTAATGCCAGCTCAGCAGACGTCACATGCAATATCGAGACAGCGGGAGTTTGGGAGTCTGCACGGAACCAATATTCGGTTCAGAGCCATATACACGTACTAGCTACATTGCCCGGCTTCGCCGGGTGCATCTCGTCTAGAATTTATTACGTTACAGTGAGATATGTTCTAGGCAATCAGCAGCAATGGTTCTAGTAAATATTAAAATTATCACGTGAAATGATCGCTTATCGGCATTAAATTCCGATGACTTTAAATTCCTGACTGTGTCGTGACAAAATGTTTACGGCCATTTTTAGGCTTTCGTGCGTCTAGGAGATGGACTGATGAAGCATGTGTTGTAGTTGGTCGACAATGTCTGACCTTAGGCCTTGTACATGTATGACTGTTTGACGTACAGAAGAGTGGACTATATATCGTCACCAACAAAGTAAATTTGAGCAAATTTAGGAGTAGAATTTTCTGAAACAGCAAGACTTCTAATAGAATGATAGATTATTCCCTGAAACAGGAACTTCAACCAGTGCAAGCTTTAGTTTCATCGCATCCAAAGTACGTCATCTGAAAAGCTGAGTTAAACGCTTGCGTGTTTGAGAGGAAATTAATGCTGCGCTTCAACCGATTGTCTCAAAGTAGGGGGTAGGCGGTTTGGGTATGGCGGGTAACAAAACTTTTCCGCTATTGCAGCAGATGCCTGGTGGTTCCCTCTTCCATGTCAGTGCTTCGCAAATGTTTGCACTTGATGTTCATTTTGCCAATGTTGTTAGAAGTAGGCTTCAGTATAAGATATCTAATAGAAACGTTTAGTAAATGACGGGCGACATGCAAGATAGAGGAGAACCTGTACGCCAAAGGACTGTTTGTGGTATTTGCTATAACTATCGTTTTCCACGAGCAGAGCATTGATGACAGTATGCATTGCCTGCATAATAGAAACAGTTCCAAAAATGAGACAACTTGGTAAGAAAGTATAAGAATATTTTAGAAGTACGTGATTATTGACGCACGTGATAAGCGCAAGATGAGAAAGACGGCGGTGCTCACAATTAACTCTTTCATTGACTGGAAAAGTAGTTTTAGCACAGTAGTAGCTTTTGCGATCCGTCGACGGGCACTGCGCTGGCGCTGTGAGTCAAACCGGCGAGTAGCTTCGTAATCTTTTTCCTGTCGCAGTGATACGAAATAGCAAGACATACAGAAAGTGATTTTTGAGAGGCATTTTGACAGTGGACAGGCGGGTTTGCTGTAATGACGCGAGCGTTTGTGACACACAATAACTGACTAGACTGCTAGTGTATTGATTAATGTTCGTGCTGGAAAGTGAGAGAAAATCAAGTTAGTCTAGGTACGCATGTAACAGTACAGTGTCCTGCATGCATGCATATAGTATAAGAGTTCTGGCTCACTTTTTCTAGCTCACTGCCAAATATTCTGAGCTCGTGCACTTTCGGCATTCCAATTGTGCGCTCTTCCAATTGCACGCCCATATATGTCTATCGTGCAAGTAAATGGTCGCTATCTCTTTGTTAACTCATCATTGTGCATTTTATCGACTTTGGCACGCACCCTCAGTCGGCGCCCAAGATTCTCTAAAATAGATAGACAAAAATGTTGGTAGATCTGACGGTCAACTCACCACCAACTTCCGGTGGCCTGCATCATAGTGCTATTCTCAAAACGCGGCGTCTGGCACATATATATATATATATGTGCTACCTTATTCTTGCTAAAAGAATATACCCAGCAACCCCATTACGAGTCACCTCATCCAAAAGAATTGTTAAAGATGAAACATTGCTACATTTTCGAATAACATGTGTCATGCAGTTGTCCATGCAGCAACTATTAAACACGGTGGTATATATATATATATATATATATATATATATATATATATATATATATATATATATATATGAGCAATTCTCCAATAAAACTATGTACATGTAGTCTAATATAATTCAATTTCGTGCAGATCGCAACCGTTTAGTTAAAAAACCGACCTTTGCACACTATATACTTTTTAGTCTCGTTAGGCAGCAAGTGTCTGCGTACTAAAGACCTGCATATATACATATATATATTATATAATACAGATAACACAGATAACACATATCCGCCCTAAGGACGGAAGCACAAAAAGTCATAATAATTAGGCAGATAGTCACTAATCAGTCTTGAATTGTATTGCCATAAACGAACAGATAACTGTTCGTGGAATTGCCTGGAAGCTTGGCCCAGAGACAAGCCAGATGATAGAAGAGACTTCTTGACAATTGATCTCAACACCTCCAGACTATGTGCAGCCCACACTCCGTATGATTCCACCACAAGAGGGTAAAACAAACAGCCATAACTGGAAACGTTAGCAAGATGGCGTTCATCTTTGTCCACTTCCCCAGCCTCAGCAGCAGCACCAGCTTTTATGGCAGCATTAATAAGGTGAGAGGGAGTGAACGAATTCCTCACGGAAATGTCGAAATAAGCAGCCTTGCCTAGGGAAAAGTCGGGATGGAAAACCTCACCTGATCTTGTCATAGAATGAGAGGAACAGCGTTGTTCTCGACGTACATTGGAGTTGTCTAAGAGCAACCAGTGGAAGATGACGTCACATAAGGCATCATGTCGCTTAATCCGAAGAGGACCACAGCCAAGACCATGGTGTATATATATATATATATATATATATATATATATATATATATGGCCTTCGGGTGATCAGGAATTCCCTGCTTTCGCACCTGAAATTCAGCGAAGTGTTAATATCTATGGTGGTATTGACTTTCTTGGCTGTCCAGTATACGGACCTGACTCCTATGTTTGTGAGTTTGTTTCCCAACGTGTGGACAGGATTTTGAACTGGCAGGATCGTCTGTCAGCTTTGGAGGATCCCCAAGTGGAGCTTCATCTCCTGAGGAGTTGCTTGAGCCTCTGTAAGCTGAATCATATCATCAGAACTGTTCCTGGCTGCAGGATTGACGAAGTGTTGTTACGTTTTGACAGAGGGCTTCATCATAGCTTGGAGTCTTTGTCCTCTTCCTCTATCTCTGATTTGCCATGGAGACAGGCTACACTTCCTACTCGTTTAGGTGGTCTCGGTCTACGTGAGGCTCACAGATCTTCCTCTGCAGCCTTTGTCGGTAGTTGCAACTCCTCTCGGACTTTGTCTCTCCGCCTGCTCTTCACTCCTTCAATGCCATTTTCTCCACCTGATGGGTCAGATAGTATGTCTCCTACTTCCGTTTTCCCTGGCGAATTGGAATGTCGGCAGTGTTTGGCGGATCTTTTACCACCTAATAGTACGGCGCTATCTGTTAATTCCACGCAACATTCAATTCAACGAGCTTTAGATGACGCTTTGAAATCCAGCGTTAGGTCGTCTCTTTGTAGTTTGCGAGAACAAGCGCGTTTTAATGCTGTCACATTTCCTCATGTGGGGGCTTGGTTGAGGGCAATCCCTAACCCAAATCTCAGCCTGGCCATGTCCCCGCGTGAATTCGTGACTGCTTTGCGTTTGCGCTTAGGAGTTCCAGTGTTTTCACCTCCCCCACGTTCAATTCGCTGTGTCTGTGGCCATATTTTAGATGTCTTTGGTGACCACGCACTTGGCTGTAGCAGCTCTCTGCGAATCAGACGACATGACGCCTTATGTGACACCGTCTATCACTGGTTGCTTGTGGATAATTCTGGGGTACGAAGAGAGCAGCGGTGTTCTTCTCAATCCATGGACAGACCAGGTGATGTTTTTCATCCCGACTTCTCTAACGGAAAGGCTGCTTATTTTGATATCTCAGTGCGAAATTCATTTTCTCCCTCACATGTCATCAATGCAGCTGTAAAGACTGGTGCTGCTGCTCAAGCTGGGGAAATGGAGAAAGACGAACGCCACGACTCAAATGTTTCCTCGTATGGTTGCTTGTTCTATCCTTTGGTTGTTGAGTCATATGGAGTCTGGTCAGAACATAGTCTTGAACTGCTGAAGTCTATTGCCAAGAAGTCTACTCTGTCTACAGGTCACAGTTTCAGCCGAGCTATTACTAACCTTCATGAACAACTGTCTGTGAAACTGTGGCAATACAACTCTCGCATGATAACTGAACATCTAGATGTTTTGTCTGTAGCAAGTGTTTGTAGTGATGTTTTTCAGTAGTGTTCCGTCCATTGGGCGGTTATAAACAAATAAAAAAAAAATATATATATATATATATATATATATATATATATCGATGGTCTACAACTATAGACCAGTGAACAGTTCGTGTACGCATCATTCAAGCCACAAGGACTAAGGAGATTAGATCGTGAATGTCCAGAGTATAAATAAGTGGTGCCACAACACCTTCCAGACAGTCAGCAGACCATATATGCATGTGCGGGGAATACCGCGTATACATTAGTACGTGTACAACCACTACGAATACCTAGACACTGCAAATAACTATACAATGCCGACATTTCTTCTAGAGAAAATCAAAAGAGCTTCTCCGCATTACAGAAAAAAGCGAAATCGCCCTCTTCATTTCAGAAGTTTTAGATTGAGAATGAGGAATTAAGAGCCGACGACTGAAGCTAGATTTACAATATAACGCTGGCGACGCTGGCGAGAACGCTCAGGCAGGCGTCATATTGTAAACACTCGCGCGTCGCCGACGCTAGAGTTGATTCAAGTTCGACTCTAGCGTCCAAACGGGAAGTGCTCTAGCGTCTACCGGAAGCACGTGCCTTTCGTCGATAAATCAGAGATCAAATCCGGGAGTGAAATAATCGGAAGTAAACTATGGAAGCGAAGCCTACCGAAAGTGTATACGTGTAGGTACGGCTGCTTGTGGCAGATCAAGTCACGGTAGCTTAGGGATGACAGGCGCAAGAAAAGCGCCTGGAAAAACGTATCGAAAAAACCGGGCTCCCAAGTAATGTGGAAGCGTCTCCGCGATAACGTTAACATGGTGAGGGAGAAACTCAGGAAACGAAAACCAAATCACAGACTCTGTATACGATTATGATGAGCATGCGCGTAGTGGCTCGTCGCTGACGCTCATCAAATGATATTGTAAATGACACAGCGTCAGCGTCAGCATTTTGACACCTACTCGGCGTCTTCGGCGTCATATTGTAAACCTAGCTTGTCGTAGTGCAGATAGAATACTTGTAAATGAAGGTTGCAACAGCTACCAGTGTAGATCTGTCTCCCTTGCAAGATGTATAACTAGGTCCGGAAAGTGACGTGACCAATAGAAATGGATCTCTAAATCACAATAGACGTTGCCGTCAAGCATGAAGTACTGACGTGCGAGACTGGACAAGAAGAAATTCTTTACAATTAATAAATGACAACAGTGATGCCAGCTTTTCTCAGTCAATCAAGTCGCTATATATATATATATATATATATATATATATATATATATATATCAGACTTTAGATGTCTGATGTACACTTCAGGTGCTCAACGCTACGCATGAAATCACATGCAGTATTGCACTTTTTCAATGACACACCTGAACTCACAGTAGCCTAGTCTCGCGTAACGTGGGGTGTGTGGGGATGCATGGAGTGGTGGAGGCTATAGCCCCAAACATGTTGGCGTGTCACTCCGCTCCAGCAGAATTCAAGTTAATTAAGTTACTAAACAGTCCACTTAGCCTTAGAGTAGTATGACAACAACGTTGACAATCTCTTTGTTAATACACATCATCATTTCAGTATGGTACAGAACCAGCAGTGTTGAGAAGTCGTAGTGAAGTGCGTATGCGGGTACTTCTTAAGACCTTTTCTCCGCTGTCCGGCAATGGCAGAGTCAAAGAAGACCGCATCAAAAAGGCAGAAGTCTATCCATCAATTATTTTTCAAGTAATTGTAAGGTTGTCACCCGATATTGACCAGGAAATGGAATCTCCGGCGGCTACGGCGCCGCTACCTACCGATTTGCAAGCACTAGCTCCGGACTTCCTCTACTTTGTGCTCAGGTTATTCTAGCTAACTACGAAATGTTAGAATTGGTCAGAGCTGGTTTGCACTAATCATTAGTATTCTAGATTGTATTTTCATCGAGATACCATTTAATTTGACAATCACAGCGAGCCTTGAAACCCTTTTGGCACGAACTGTAATTACTAGTGTTTCCACTCCTTTTAATACGAACACCGAGTCCCGCAGTTTGTTTGTAACCTGAAATCGATACTATATTTACTGACATGTCTATACAAACTGCAAGTGAGAGAAAAAAGTAAAAGTAGAAAACAGGCGTGGCTTTGCAAGTAAAAATGGGCGTCGTTTGCATTCTAATTCATTAGCCCCCAAATTTGAGGGACACGCTACGCCGGTGCAGCTCTCTATTTCACAGGCAGTTCTCGCGTAATTCCTGAAGGTTACACGGAGCTGGGGCTGTCTGGATGGGGGTGAATGCCCTGGTGATCTATGAAATGATCAAGATACGTGACGGATGTCTCCATGAACGCGCACTTGTCTTTTCCTAACCTAAATCCTGCGTTTTCTAATCTTTGCAACACCTGCTCCAACCATGCTGCGTGTTCTGCTTCCGTCGCCCCTATGACAAGAATATCGTCCAAGTACTTGTCAATGACAGGAATTCCTCTGAAAACACTCTCTACAACTCTCTGAAAAATGCAGGGTGCCCATGATATTCCGAAGCGTAATCTCCTCATTAACTGGAAAAGTCTCCTTTGTGTGTTGATCGTTGTGTACTTTTGTGATTCCCCGATAAAGGAACTTGATTGTAAGCCTGGCTCAGGTCAAGCTTGGAAAAATATAATTTTGCTAAAAAGTCTTCCACCTTGGGAATTGGACAAGTGTCCAGTTGCACTGCTCGGTTGACAGTTCGTTTAAAATCACCACATATGCGTATTGATCTATCTGGTTTCACCACGGGTAGGATGGGTGTCGCCCAAGTTGCGTGTTCCACCTGTCTGAGAATTCCTTCTGTACTGCTGCCACGTTCTTCTCAGTTGTCTCCATTGATCTAGCAATCTCCTATGCCTTCTTGAATGTCAAATCGCTCTGTCAACAGATGTCGCTTGGTGCGATCATCCCTCACTCCACACACCAATCTGTCACGAAGGTGGTCGTCTAGACGATCTCCAAAGTCACAAAAACTCTGCCAGTTCCCGCAGCTTTGCAAAAACGTAGAGACATCTTCCTATAACTGTTGGACGAGGGTCGCAGTGATTCTGTAGCGTTTCGCATAACTTTATATGATGTGTCTGCAGGCTTGCTGGGTCCTACCAGACAACGTAACAGATGGTAAGTCTGCTTACTACATGAGTTCAGCAGACTTGCTCGTTTCCTGTTTTCGTCTCCAGGTGATACACCAGTTTCTACAAAGAACTGTTCTAGGCGTTCCTGATATACACCCCACTCTTCCACCTTAGCTCCATATTCCTCAAATCGGGTGATTGGAAGCAAAAACGGAAACTGACATGTAATGACCGTCTGTGGAGCCACCTCCCAACCTCATTGGCCTGACCTGGCTACGCTGCGTGATCGTGCTCCCCTTCCATAGTTGATCCTCGTCGCCAATGTAATATCTTCTCTAGATGGATAGAACTACTGTTCCCGCTCACACTTTCTTACACGGGTTCCCCGGATTAAACCCGAGTCCCGTACTAACCCGAGTCCCGTACTAAACCCGAGTCCCGTACTAAACTCGAGTCCCGTACTACACCTGAGTCCCGTACTAAACCCGAGTCCCGTACTACCACAGTCACGTCGCTTGTTTTTTTGCTACAGTACGAATGACGACCACTCAACCTGTTTACCATCACCCGTCGGCACAGGTCGCTCATGTTCAAGTGGTTTCGCTTTCCAACACCCAAGCCGTTGGTGCAAACGATGGCCTTCACGTTGCCATTGGACAAGGAGGCTATTATCACGTCTACGGACAAAACTCATCCCAAGGCAATTCACGAGTTGTTCTTCTTATAATGTTTGGAGTCTTTTGTGTGTTTTCTGGTACTTCAATGACAGCTGTTGGGTTCTCAAGTGGAGCCACTGCCATAGGAGTGATTGGCGTTCTTTTTCTGATAGCTGGAATCGTGATGATTCCATGTGGGTTTTACTACTGTAGTGTGGTTAGACAGAGAATGTTTGCAGAACGTCAACGTGTTGCCCAGAATGTCAATGCCCCTTTGCCAAGCAGTGGGCAGGGGCAGGTTCCTGTGCCTGTCAGTGCACCAAGAGTTGAACTTGCTGCATCTGCATATTCTTCGCCCTATGGTCAAACTAGTGGATATCCTACTGGACTAATGGTTTCATCTGCTCCAGTATTGGAACCAACAGTTCCTGCTACAGAATGGAAGGGTGTGACTATTGGTGATGATAATACTGCATCTGCACCACCACCACCCTCATATGAAATGGCGACCCAAGATGTATATTAGAAAGGCAGTGTTTGGAATTTAGCTTAGCTTACAATAACTAGAGCAAAACTGGATGAATTACAGTAACAGGTTTTACAGTTCTTCATTAACGATCAGTTGTAAGGGTATAGATAGCTATAGCTGCTAGTTTACATCTACAATCTAATAGTTTTGAAATACATCTAGTACACAGCAAAATTAACTGCCACTAGCAGTGCAGCTGTGCTAGGATGGATGTGGGAAAGGTTAAACTTCTGCTTAGGTCAAGAGTTCTTCTTGTACGTCAGTCGACCGCAACCGGATGGATGCTAGTAAAACGTGCAGGACATATGCTACTGCAGTCCAGCTTTTAGTGTAGCTGCGATAGCCAACTTCCCAGACTCACGTGAGCTTGGCAGTGTCCGGTTCCCGTATGACACTTTCAGCCTGTCAGCCTCTGAAAGTCTCATATGGTAACTGGACACTGCCAGACTCACGTGACACACAGAGGACACAAGTACATTGCCCCTTGTGAAATTAGAATCTAATTTGAGTTACATTGTATTATAACTTCGATGGACTGTAGCAATAAAGTTTACCGTCCACGCATGCGCTGTACGAAACGCCTTCACATTCGATTGCATCCGGAATTTCGTTATGCCAACACTGTTTCAGCAGATTAGATTGCAAAACCTTTCTCAAGTCGTTTCCCAGGCTCAAACAACGACGAGAGTTCATTCGACAATGGCATCACCGTACTCTACTATGCACGAACAGCAATCTGCTCAAACGCGCGATACTCTTACTTTAGTGTCAGTAGTTCTGGTGTGTGGTGGCCTCTCTATGGCCACGATTGGATTCCCTTCCAATGTTATGTTGGGTGCCATTGGTGTAGTGACGTCAGTGATTGGTTTTGTCATAATTGCAATTGCTTGACTCTGTCTATAATTGTCAAACGGTGCCATTCGAGGGTCAACAGAACAGATTGAGGTAGAAAGCTAGCGTGCGTTAAACGCACGCCCATAAACAAATTTGGTCTTCTCTGGACGTTATTTGCTTTGTTTCTGTGCTACTGTATGTCTGGATGTACTCTAAATAAGGACTGATAAGAGCTGCTTTTGCGAATTTATGTTTACATGTGGACGTCACATGGTTACGCTGTCAGTGGTCACAATGTTCCGTCTTTCCGTGGTTCCACGACGTTTGTTCTTCATTGTTTGTGTGAGACAAGATGAGTCGTTATACAATACTGTATTGTAAATTATCCTAAGTTATCCTGCCGTTTTCGGTGAGTAACGACCACAACTCTGTGCGATGTAGAAAGCTAGCGTGCGTTAAAGGAACGCCCATAGGCGAATTTGGCTTTTCCAAAGGCAAAACGTAAAAAGGCAGTCAAAACGTAACGGTAACTAAAGTCAGACGTCTCCAACTGGTAATAAATTTTACTCTGAGAACACCTTACTCTAACCCTAGTAAGATTCTGTCAGCGACGTCATCGAATTGATATCTAACACTCCCCATGCTTAATTAATTAATGTCATAGTTCTTAAGCTGCAAGAAAAAGGAAAAACAAACCAAATGCAACATAAATAGCCAAGACAACAATTCCATGTCCGGTGGATCTTCAAGAGGTGTCTGATTGGCGGTGTTGGAAAAACTGTTGTCATTGTCAGCCTCGTCGCTGGTTTCGGCTGCTCCAAATGGTGCTATCTGTTTCCGTGACTGTTCTGTCATCGGTTCTGTTTCTGTGGTGTCTGTCTTTTGTCTGGATCGGTGGTGTTGTTCTAGTTGGTCCGGTGTTGGTCGCAGTTGATCGACGTGTCGTCTCCATATTAGATCTCCGGGCGTCGCGGTAACTTCGTAAGACACTGGTCCTGTTTGTCTGTGGACCATACCAGATAAACATTTTGACTCTGGACGGTAATTCCTAGTCATGACACTTTGACCGATCTTAAATGATCTGCACGCCCACCCTATTCTCGTTCTGTACCAATTTATTCTCCACAGTTATCCTGACATCTGGTTTGACCAGATCCAATATGGTTCTCAAGTTTCGTCCAAACATTAGTTGTGCTGGACTGGACTCACTTCGGTCACCATGTGTGGAGCAGTGCGGTAAGCCAACAAACACCTGTTCAGTTTATGTTGTGTAGAAATAGGAGCTTGGTCGGCTTTGAGTGCGCGTTTAAAACTCCTCTCTAATCGTTCAGTGAGGCAGCGTGGTACGGCGCACCTCTCACGTGACGAATGCTATTTTCCTTGGTGAAGGTCTGGAAATGCTCTGACGTAAATTGCGGTCCGTTGTCAGATACAATTTTGTTCTGGAATGTCCATCCGGGACATAACAGATCGAAGTTGTTTCACTGTTTCTTCAGCCGTTGTGCTGGGCATTGTCAGTAATTCGGGCCACTTTCACTATGCGTCCACAATTACCATGTAAGTGATTCCTTGGACTGGCCCCGCAAAGTCGATGTGTATACGTTGCCATGGAGCCGAAGGATACTCCCATCTGTGTAGTGGAGAGCGCACCGGTTCACCTGCTGTCTCCTGACACCCTCTACACTGCCAAGCGCCGTCTTTGAGGTCTCGGTCAATGTTTTTCCACCACACATAAGATCAAGCCAACCCATTCATTTTTTACCATGCCAAGGTGGCCCTCGTGAAGTGTTTCAATGATTCTTGACTGTAGTTTAAAGGAAACCACTACACGAGAGCTCCACAAAAGAACTCCTTCGTGTGTTGTCAACTCATCCCTCTTACGGTAGAAAGAGAGAAGGTTGCCATTCTCCATCTTCGTCCAGCCCTTTTCGACAAAAGTCATGACCTTGGACAATAGCGGATCCCTGCAGGCTGCCGATTATGTTGGAATAAAATACATCCGCTTCTTCTTGCTGACCAGCCTCGGGTTACTGCAGTGGTAACCTTGACGAGCCGTCGCAATTGCAGTGATGTACGGTGTTTCTGTATTTGATTTTGGATGAGAAAGCACCCAAGAAAAGGCACCAACGCTGTAGTTTCGCTGCCGCTGTCACTGGTACTGCTTTGCCAGGATCCATGATATACCGTAAACGGTTTGTGGTCAGTTATTAAGATGAACTGACGGCCTTCTAGGTAGTGTTGAAACTATTTTACTCCCTAAAAGAGTGCCAAGGCCTCTCGTTCTATCTGAGCGCATTGCCTCTTCGTCTTCGTGAGTGACCTCGACGCGTATGCGATTGATCTCTCTTGCCCATCCAGCATCCGATGTGAGAGCACGCCCCCCACTCCGTAAGAAGTATCGCACGCCAACACGACTTCCAATTCGAGATCAAAATGGGTCAGCACCCGATCAGTTAACAGCATGCCTTTGACTTCGTTGAAACTCTTCTCCTGTTCTTCCCCCACTGCCATTTTGTGTCTCGTTTTAGTAGCACATAGAGTGGTGCCAGACGGCTAGACAAGTTCGGTAAGAACTTCGCATAACATTGTACTAGACCTAGGAAAGACCGTAGTTGTGTGATGTCCGTCGTCTGAGGCATCTGTACAACCGCTTGTAGCTTTCTGCTGGACTGGTGAAGACGGCTGAGATGACATGGCCGCAGTACTCCACCATGTCTTGCATGAATCGACATTTACATTCATTCGCCTTCAACTCGTAGTCTTGTAATCTCTGTAGTACGGTCTCTAGACTTGCTAAGTGTTCCCTTGTAGATCGTCCAGTCACTATAATCTCGTCCAAAATATCAGGCGGTTCCAGGAATACCTTGCAATACCACGTCCATCGCTCTCTGCCATATGGCCGGTGCGGATGCGACAACCATAGGGTAGACGTTGATATTGGTAGAGTTCTTTTGAGGTATTCACGGTAAGACAGTCTTTGGAATCTTCTTCCAGCTCCATTTGCAGATACGCTCGCCACAAGGCGATCACACTAAACTGCTTGCCTCCTGCAAGGCCAGCGAAAATGTCTTCTATACGAGGAATCGGATAGGGATCTACATCAAACTGTGGGTTTACTGTTACTTTGAAGTCTTCACAGATTCTCACACTACCGTCTTTCTTCACGAGGGTAACAATGGGGGTGGTCCAGTTACTGTGAGTGACTCGTTCCCGCTTATCCAGCCCGCTTTCCATAATTAGTTTCCGGGCCAGAGGTATAGGTCGCGCCTTCCAGAAACGAGGTTGCCATCCAGTTTGCAATGTCACCCTAGCCTTGATGTTCTTCATTCTTCCAAGCCCTGGTGAAAACACCGCTTGGTGCCGGATTAGTACTTTCTGTAAATCATCCTTGGACTTCAGGTGCAGCAGCTTCCAATCCAGCTTGATCTCTCCCATCAAGCCTCTTCCCAAAAGCGCCGGTCCATTCCCTGCCAAGACATGTAATGGTAGAGCCCTCATTTGCTCTCCATTTTGGACAGTCACCGTGCAGATTCCTATGGGTTTTACCTCCTCTCCTGTATAGGTGTGTAACTCTAATGGTGTCTTTTTCAGTTTGACATGTTTACTCAAGCACTTGTCAAATTTATGTTTGCTAATCACAGACACTGCAGCCCCGTATCTAGTTCTAAGGTAAGGGGTTCACCTGATGTAACCACCTTCACCTTGATGGGTTGATTCCCGTTTAAGTTAAGCCGAATAACGTATTGCAAGTCTGGTAGGTGGTTCCATATTTTCCATCATCTTGGTCAGAGTAACTGTTATCTCCATGGCTATTGTCGGTTTCCTGAATCTTGTTGACGTGCTGTCTATGTCCTTTCCCCTCAGTCTGATATTGGAACTACTCTTATCCGGCTTATCCCTAGAGCGACAGGCTGATTTGACGTGGCCGCGTTTGCCGCAGTTGTGACAAGTGGCTGCCTTGCATGTCTGGGAATTGTGAGTGCCTTTGCAACGATAACACCTCTGCGTTGATGTCACCTGGCAAATTTTCCCGCTGTCGGTGCTAGTATGTTCCTGTTGTGCTTCCGTCGTACCTCCTTGAAGTGTCACAATGTCTTTTGACGCTTGATTTGTGACCACACATCGATCTACCGCTCTGTCAAAATGTAAACTCTGTAACCTTTTCGTTCAGTAGTGCGCGTCGCATTTCGTCGGAGAACTTGCAATCAGTGGCTAGATGCTTCAGTGCTTGAATTCACATATTCGGCTACAGTTTCGTTCGGTTTACGTAACCAATTGTCGAAGTCATAGCGGCACACCAGCGCGAATCGTTCTGATTTCACGTGCTCCTTCATCATCTCGACTATTCGAGTGTACTGTATGTGGCGCCAACAGATCCTTGATTACTTGATAGGTGCCCGCGGAGATGTTCGACATGAGAATGGCCTTTTTCCGGTTCTCATCGGCTACGCCGTTTGCAAGGAAAAAGAAGTTTAGTTGTTCCACATTTCCACATAGTTCTGCCAGTCTGTTCCCTGGGTATATTGCATTAGCTTACCTACCAGAATGACAATCGTTTTGGCGGTCGGCGCTCCCGCCTGGACCGCGTTAGCGTCTTCTCCTCGCTCCGCCATGTGGTTCTCGCTTATGCTGGATACGTCGTCCTCGTCGCCAATGTAGTGTGCAACCTACAACCTGTACTTCTATTCACGAATGATAGATTACACGCGCCAAAACTACGTCATCGAATTGATATCTAGCATAGGGATTCTATATAAAGTAACAAGATCTATAGATAATATGAACCAAAGCCAGACATCATTATTGAATCCTTCCAACCCACTAAATGTAAAATGAAGGCAATGTGGGGTTCGAGTCAAAGCCAAAGGTTATCACATACGGGATAGACGTTGCAAGTGTTGGGTTCCTGTAGAAACTGTTAAGTGAAACTTGTCCTGTGTGCGACGTAGATCGTAAAAAATTTCAGACTAGACCTGACAATGACAAACATGATCGAATTACAGTCGTGGTGATAAACTCTTTCCTAAATGTTTGCCTTTTTGATTGGCGCTTCGTCCATTCTCTCTGATTGCCATGGACAAGCAATCGCAAATGCTGCTTCGTGATTGGCCCAAACTGTGCTCTATCGGCGGTCGTTGGATCAAATCTGCTTGAAAGAAACACATTTTCTAACATTCCTTTCGGTTTCTTTAATTACCAAAATAATGAGTTCGGGTAATTCTAAAGCGTTTTCTCAAGTTTCACACCTGTACGTAACAGAAGTACAAAATTGGCGCACGGGCCTCCGAGGCTGGCAACTGTTTTCTAGGTTGTTAGATAATTAGTGACCAAAACAAAAATAGAATATTGTACACAACACACAACACATTTAATTTCGTTAATTTTGAAAAATTTTAGTCTTCATTTACTGTTTCTAAGTGCGCCCCCCACAAAAGACGACCACGCCCCCACAACGCTTCATAACCCTACATACAGGGTCCGCTACCGTACCTGTGATAATGTGGTATGCAGTGGTGCAAGGTGCGGCACACGTAGTGACAACTACAAAACCGCTCTTAGCGTGAACTTTAACTTAATATTCCTAATATAGCTAGAAGTGATGCTCCAGGCCTTTGACATCTAGAACGTCTGCAAGTGTGAGCACTCATTCACATCATCTATATATATACTTGCAACTACTGAATATGGATGGAACGCAGCGTGGTAGTAGTGTCAATGAACAGTCTGAATTTCAATGCGCGTGCACCTACATGTGTTGCACTTGCCATAACGTGAATTTGCTCCAAACGGCAGTCTCACTGACACACTGCAGCATCTGTTTTCTTATGTTCTGTCCTCTCTTTACCAATCCAAGCGCAGAATACAATCGCCATTACGTGTACATTATGATAAACGTGGTCATTTACAAGGAGCAGCTGTGTCTACATACAATGCCACACTAACTCAGCACATCAACTATAGCAGAGTCTGCAAGAACAGAAAATATGTAAGCTTTAGTCACATGACAAAGTCTTTAAACCTACACCTCTTCACTCGAGCTTTCACTGTCACTTGAGGTCACATAATCACGAACGTTGGAGTGGCTTTTTCGACATAGCACTACAATGAAAGCCAATAGGTAGACACCAAGAAATGCCCATTCACATGCATAGTAGCCAACTCCAAAGAACCACATTTTATAGCAGAAACGAGAGACTAGAACAGCAATTCGAGTCTGAACACAGTCATTTGGATCACAGAGACGTTCTTGCATCTTTAGAGTACAATAGCCATGACAAGGGACACATGTCTGATTGTTGGCTGTGAAGTAACAATTTGTATTATATTTCTGGTGACCATATCGAACGTAATCAGGAGCCAAAGAGGTGAGGACCACACTCAGGCTGAAAACGCTTAACATGACAATAAAGCTCATGAACATAAGACCTTGTGTTGCCGTGCGACGTGGACGAATTCGATACATACGCATGCAGAAGCACCAGATACCAATCCGACGTATTCCATATATGGTGGCCACCACTAGATAGACAGTAACTATAACTATGATAACATAATCAAGTGGAAAGAAAGGCTGCGTGATTAGAAGTAGTTCTCCAATAGGACTAGGAAGAGTTGACTTCTTGAGAAGAAAGCCATAATGGTAGCCTAGCCCATGCCTGATGCGATCAATGTTACTCAGCAAAAGTGAGAGAAAGACAAGCACGGCCAGCAAGAACAACACAATTCCAATCACAACAGTAAATGGCCGCCAGCATTTCCTACACTTTTCCAACCAACCCTTTGAAACTCTTTGCAGTTGTTTCTCTCTTTTTTTGAGTAAGCGATCCTGTGCTTCTAAGTATTCTTTACTTCTGCGATCTCTCTTTGCCATCTTCTTTCCATCAGCATATCTATTCCTCAAATGATCTCTTTGAACATGATGCCTTTTCTTCGTTTTCATCAGCTCTTCAGACTCCTCAGCAACTCTGCGGTACCCCTTGATCAAATCTACAGGCAGAACAGCCATTCCAACAGCTGTATAGAGAGCCACACAAACCATTCCAATAAGCACCAAAAAACTGACTGTGAATGAGACTGCGTTTTCTCCACTGTTAGATTCCAAAGATCCAAGAAATAGTTTGGCTTCACCTAAAACGGATTTACTAGTGTTACGCGATGATTCACCTGTTGCCCAAGGAACAAATGCTCCAATAATCATAAACACAGCTGCAATGACAACGAACATTATCCAATACTTAAGTGTAGAGCAAATCCTCTTCCCAGTTGATTTGTCCTCATCTTTCTCTTCATAGTAGAAGTACACAAATGGAAGAATGAGAAAGGAAAACGCCATAACAAGCCCGTAAATAGTATAATACGAGTACATAAAGACGTCTTGGACGGATTTTCTGCTCCCATTCGTTGCCCATGATTGAAATGTACCGTTGAAATGCTTGAATGATGAAACAGTGAAAATGTCTACTGGAATGAAAGCGAGCGTTAGAAGAGCCACCGAAAGACTCAGAACGATAACCACAGTAGTGGAGCACTCGGCGTCCCGTTTCCTTTGATAGCACCGGGCGTAGATGACTGAAAAGAGAAGAGCAAGAACAGCAACTGCAATCAACGGCAGTAAGACGCCCGTTAGAGTTTCGGGAGGTAACGATGGCATTATGTCACAGCTACAGTAGCAAAACGACACTCGCACACGTCACACGAAATGGGCACACGAAATATGAACTCGTGACAAAAAATTCGGTCACATGATTAACACATCACGTGATTGTAATTCTACAATGGCGGCGTCTGATTCGTACAAGGTTCTCATTTTTTGCCTTTACTATTCCGTTTTATTAACAATTGGTTCTAAACAGTACATGTCTGGATTTGGCAATGAATTTAGCTCTGAAGCTCTACCTAATGCTCTACCAAAAGGACAGGTGCGAAAATGACGGGTCTTCATTCATACCACGGTCTTCACAGCTCTAGAGAACCGTTACTGTTTCTTTCTAGAATAATCCTCAGGTGTGCCCTTATGGTTTATACGCTGAACAGCTTCAAGGGTCTGCGTTCACTGCACCAAGAGAGACAAACAAAAGAACGTACAGATACCACAGTAGACATTGTAGACTTCGAAATCAAGTTAGTGCGTTTCTTCTTTGTTCTTTAGCTGGTTTTACAGAATTAGACCGTCGGTTGTGCACAAGCCGTTCAAGAGGATCGAACAAGGCTACTTGACCAATAAGTTCAATGAGTGGTATCCGAATCCCAATCAGGTATGGCAGTGGAATTTGTCAGGGTTTAGTTGGTGGCTAATGTGGGATTTGACTTGTCTGATGACAGTTGAGATGGTTACCGTTTTCACTTCCTGCACCTGGTGATCAAAAGGACTTTGTGCAGGTGTTCCAATACCTCGTTCTGTCATTGTTTATGATTGTGCTTTTCTGTAACTGTTTGTCTTGTTTTGTCAGTTTGTGACTGTTAGTTGGTGAGTGCGTAAATTTTTAAGCATGAATTAAAATACTAAGCAAGGTAGTGTAGAACGAATCTGCACGTTGTAACAACTGGAACATCAATAACTAAATGGTGTACTCATTGGAATGTCTAGTAAGCAGATTGGTTATGCACTAGATCATCTTGTTTCTGTGTATGTCTACCTGATTGTTCTGTCTGTTTGTCTGTCTGTCTGTCTGTCTGTCAATGGTAGTCTATTTTCATAAATCACAGCTATTACAATATGCAAACTACTAATTGCTAATAGTGTTCTCAAAGTCTAATACATTTTCTTAACATATTTCCAAGGCACAAAGGACCTGGAAGACATATTCGACAATCTAACGTGCAAGTCCCTCTACTTTCCAGTATATAACCCTTGCATTGGACTTTTGCAATTGAATCAATAAGCGTTCTCTCCAGTAAATCTTGAACTGAGAATTATTGTTCTTGCCATGCTCGTCTGTTGACTTTATTGACAACTGATGTAAATATTTTTCTGCTTGTTGACCCCAGTGTCCAAAATGCTCAAGAACAAGTGGAACCAATCTAACAGCCTCTTTACCGGGAAGACGTTCCATACTGTATTTCTCAGATTTTGTTTGCTCTTTTCGTGACGCAGCAAAACCCTCTGTTGATGTTGATGAGAAAATGCTTCGCTGCTCCAGTCTGTTTGTCTGTCTGTCTGTCTGTCTGTTTGTCTGTCTATCTGTCAAGATAATACATTTTAACTGAACTATCATACAATAGCAATATGTATTACAGTAACAACTAAATCAACTAAATACTATGTTCTTGATATCTTTCCTAAATCTTAGAACAACTATAAATTTACTAAACTAAAAACTAAATTAAAATACAAATTGTGTCATTTTTTCTAGGGGACATACATGTCCATATCTAAGTCATTAAATTACTTTTCTTGCTTGCAATCTTCCTCAGGAATACTCTGACACTGCACTACTGTAGCTGCACAGAAACCTTTTTACCACGGTCTTTGGAAGTCTGCTTTATTTGACCATCCCGCCTGTTTGTCTGGCTGTCTGTCTGTCTGTCTGTCAAATAACATTTATTTCAAACATACATTTATAATACAATGCCAGCAAGGTTACTATATGAAGTTCTGCAACTATGAGAGCTTACTAGCATTACTGTCTGACTGTGTGTCTGTTTGTCTGTGTCTTTCTGTCTTTGTCATATATTTTCATAAATGAACGCTATTGAAACCAAAACTATTTAAACTGTTCTGCGTATATTTCTTATACAAGACATTATTCAGTCTAC
This sequence comes from Corticium candelabrum, assembly GCF_963422355.1. NCBI lineage: Eukaryota > Metazoa > Porifera > Homoscleromorpha > Homosclerophorida > Plakinidae > Corticium > Corticium candelabrum. Next base: position 4,754,220 of record NC_085095.1, read on the forward strand.
AGTATGCTAAATATCAGCAAGTTCTAACACAACTTGGACCCAAGAGGTCCCTAATTACGACTAAGAGTCAAACAATTGAGAAAAGCTAACAGAGTTACGAAGGCACCATCTGAGTCACCACTATACTGGACTCTGCTTATCTACAGCAGTAACCCTTTGCATGGCATTGCTGCATCGCAATTGAGAATTGAGTTCTCCGTTGATTTTTGAACTCGTCTGTTCGTGTTGCTATTGATGAGAGCTGGTTGAGATATTTTTGGCTCTTGCCCCCACCGACCAAAGTGCTCCATCACCAGTGGAATGAAATTCAGTGCAGTCCACAAGGATGTTCTTTTTTGCATATTTGTCTTTTTTCAGCATTTCTCTTCGAGTTGCTGCTGTCCCATTTTCTAGGGCTGCCTTTGGAAGATCATCCAGTGCCCATGGATGTGCCAAAGAGATGTCTAACTCTACTTCTTTACCGGAGTCAGGATCCACTACAATATGTCAGGTCTGCTGTTACAAAGTGTTTTGGTTCAGTCTTGTGAACAACATGCAGCTGGCTGAGGCACTCAGACCATGTTTGAACTATTGTGTTATGAGTCCAGACAGACCCTCTGCCATACTTACATGTGATGAGGTGGTACCCATCCCCCTCAAGTGGCCTCCAGCAGGCACATTTGACCATCTATTTGGCAATCTGTCTGTCTGTATGTATGTATGTCTATCTGTTCAACATTTTCTTAGATCAGACTAATAGACATTTCAGCAACAAGGCCAGACCAACTGAATTTCTTGATGCTTGGATCAAACTTTGGACAGGAAAATGAGATCGTCTGACTGAAACAAAAATAAAAGTAATGATTGTGTGACATTTTGAGCATTTGCAGTTCTTATTCTACTGCTTACAGATGTGAGAGATAACAAAATGGACATTGAAACAAATAGTGCTGAACTGAGCGGATGGTGGAAACAGACATGCACTGCTAACGCTTACGGAGTTATCAATACCTACTTATTGTCTTGACTTAATTTGTGCACCACAAGTCAAGAACTGTTAACAGTTATTGTACCACAAATCCAAAAACTGTTATTCTAAAGTTAACTTACACGTACGTACTACAGATTGACTTCCAAAGTCATGACACTCATAGGATATATGTATCAAAATTCTTTACAGCAACCATAATATCATTGTGCGTACTCATTAAATTTAATTGTTTTTGTCGAGAACATTACTGGACCGACAAATCTGGGCATCAAGAAATTTTCTTGATTTTGCTTAAGCATAGAAGGCTATAACAGTGTAAAGAAGAGTTACATATACATACACAAGAAAGCTAATGTGGGAAGACCTGACTTCAGAGAGCTACAAACATGTCAAGTCTATCACGACGTCTGACAGTATTTTTAAAATCATTCTTGCATTGCACTTTCGTAGTTGAACCGACGAGTGTTGTCAGTAATCATGAAGTCTAGTTCATGTGGCCTTCGTGCTTTGTCTGTTGATTTGTGGGCAAGCTGTTTCAAGAATTCCTTGCCTTACTCTCCCCATGTTCCAAAGTGCAGTAGTACTAATGGGATGATGTTGGTTACTGAGCTTCTATGTAGCTTGAATTGGTCATATTTAGCTTTTCTTTCTGTTTCCCTTTGAGATGCTGCAGCACCAGTCTTTCCAGCTGAGCTAAGAAAGTTTCTGAGTTCCAGATGTGTGTGTGTGTGTGTGTGTGTGTGTGTGTGTGTGTGTGTGTGTGTGTGTGTGTGTGTGTGTGTATGTGTGTGGTGCTGTAGCTCAATTGGTTAGAGAGTGCATTTGGAGAATTAAAACATCCGGGACATTGCAGTGTTGCAGGTTCACAGTGATAGCAAGCTATGGCATAATTTCCTTAAGCAAGAAACACACAATTGCTTCTCTCAACTCAGGAGTATAAACGAGTACCTGGTCATTGACTGGGGTGGACATGACCGCTGTCTTGGCATCATGCAAGTAACATCATGCAAGTAACATCTTGCAGCAGGCAGGTACTTGTGGGCTTTGGTGTCCAGTCCCAGAGCTGCGCCATAGTCAGTGCACCTGGGTGACTCCGGCCAAGCTCCAGATGGATTGTAGCGCTAGCGCTAAGCCTCCAAGTAGTGCATGGAGGCCCTGTCTCTAGAGCTATCTCCACAACTGACCTTAAGGTCGACGTCTGATGTGGAGGGCTTGACATTTGGCCATTAGTGCATTTGTGTGTGTGTGTGTGTGTGTGTGTGTGTGTGTGTGTGTGTGTGTGCGCACGCGTGTGTAAGAGATGTCAAGGTCTATGTTTGATCCCAAGTCTGTCTGTCTGTTTGATCTGTTTGTGTGTCCGTCTGTGTATCTGTCTGCCTGCCTGTCTGTCTGTCTGTCTCAGTCTCCTTGCATCTGCGTTATGCAGAAATCTATGTTGTCATGGAGCCATAGCTATGCTCTTATAAAAGGAAGAACAGACCATAGGCTGTCTGTCTGTCTGTCTTACTCTCTTTAATCAAATAGATTTAACTCTATACATTTTACTATTTTGATTGCAAAATAAGGCAGTGATGTTTTGCAAGGTCTAAATTGTTTGTTACAGCAACTATTAATCCATGGTTGTTGTTATTTTTCAAGTGTACAAAGCCGCATACTTTGTTGTTTTTCACCCGTCATTTTCCTTCAAAGCATGCGCAAGAATGATGATACCAAATGAGTGCTTTCTAGACTTGTGCACATTTTATTGCTAGATACCAAGAAATAGTGATGATGGCTCCTCTCTGCTGTTATTAATTATTAATAAGATAAGGAAGTTACTGAAAACACAACATTGATTATCAGCTGTTAAAACAGTCATTGTTGTTTTTGAACTTTTCCTTGGCCTCAACTTGTCTTTTCTCATCTCTGTGTTTCAAGAGTTGATACCTGGACGTGTAGCTTTTGAGCACATGAGATGTCTGGACGTTTGCTTGCTTTCATTTGACCACCTGAGCGCATCCGCCATGAATCAATCTTACTAAGTGCTTAATTAACTCAATGACATTTGTTTGTAAAATGTACTTGCAACGTTTTCCGGGGCATTAGCGAATGTGGTTACATACGCCATATATGCATGTGAGTTGTAGAGCCAGTGCCCTTTACCATGCATACCTATGGGAATCAGAAAAGAGTAAAGTTTTGAGACTTTGGAGTCGACTCCTGCAATGCCCTCGTTCCTGAGCCCTATCTTATGTTTGTACAGTTTCAAAAATGTTAGTAATTATTAGCGATAATCCCTATGGTAGCAGCAACCAATTGAAGTACCAGTGTTGTTTAGAGATTTCTTCTCAGACCATGTGTTCTGGACAGCTTTTTCTCTCATACTTGCATATTATCTTGTAAGGCTAAAGCCTTGTTATCATTTCTCTGTTATCTTTTTAAAACAAACTGCAAGAAGAGGTGCTAAAGACTTGAATCTGCTTTTTACACCTGTCAAAGCGTTGGAACACCAGCTGGAAGAAGTTTTATACATCTCTAGCTAGGGCACTGGCATATTTTTAAGATTTCTTTCGTTCTCTTTTTGCTACAGCTAACTACCTTCAGTAGATGAATGGGATGGGAGCAATCTGCTCAAAGGTGGGCTAGGGGCATGTCAAGCTCCTTGGAACTGTTTTGGACATAAAGAGAGCAATGTAGACTCTAGTCTTGTATCTGTTTGTCTGTCTCTTGTTTGCTACGTTTTGACGTTTGCTCTTGTACACATCTGTTTACAGTTTCTCTAGCTTTGCTAGCTTTGAGATGTGTTTCTAGGGACTGTGCACTGTATGTGGTGCGGGAGATCCTTGTAGTAGAAATGGTGTTGGAGTTCATGTATACCTCTGCAACAGTTCTATGAAGAACAAGTATGCTCTTCTTTATGTTCAGCAGCAACATTCCAGAGAACATTAAGATAACCCTAACTGTCTCTTGTAGGGCTTTCTATAACTCTGATGGAGATCTTTTGATAGGCAAGTAATTAAGAACAACTTATGGACATCATGCATGCATTCAGGATGTCATGTATAGTTTGTGTTTGCGTAGTACCACAGCAGGGAGCTCTGGATATAACAACAGAATTCGGCAAGATCCATGTTGATCCTAATGAGATATGCGTTATTCAAGTAAACCACGTGTAACCTGACAGCTGTTTGTTGTATGATGTTATGTTATTCAACAGCAAGGAATAAGATTCAGTGTTGATGTGTCAGGTCCAAGCCGCGGCTATGTTTTGGAAGTATTCAATGATCACTTCCAACTGCCAAATCTTGGACCAATTGGTGAGTTATAATCCAGTCCTTTTAGATTGTGGATAGTTGGTAAGAAGGTCATTGATACTTGATGCCTTTTGCAACTGAACTGGCTGATGTATCAATTGAGAACATGACCTAACAACAGAAGACGCGAATTCGTTTTGTGAGTGAATATCGTCTGGCTACAGGATTAGCGCATGTAGCCGGTTTTCCGCTCTCGTACACTGTACAGTTATCTAGATTGCGAAGAGACATGTCTCAGCTGCTTGATATACGTGTAGGAGCCAATGGTCTTGCAAACCCTCGAGACTTTCTCACCCCAGTGGCTTCGTTCGAAGACCGAACGGTTGCAGAAGGGTATTCCATTGTCAGCAAGTTTCAAGGCGTTCTATTTTCAGCCACACAGGTTAGTCAATTACGGTACACACAGTCTCTAGCTATTGTTTCGCTTGCATGACAGGCTGTTTACGATTGATGGCTGTGCATGTTGTCTTTTGACAGTAGCGGTAGCTGTCAAATGTTGCGCTGTGTGTTGTGCTGCGGGCGCTTGTTGTAGTGCAGCTGATGTCGCTATTGCTGATATGGGGCATTTGTTGACCTAGGACCACACACCGTTTGATGTAGTCGCGTGGCACGGAAACTACGCTCCTTACAAGTACAACCTCGACAATTTCGTCGTCGTCAACTCGGTGTCCGTAGACCATCTCGTACGGCATGAATGACGGTATCCGTTGGAATTCAGTGACCGGCTCTTTGTATAGGATCCGTCGATTTTTACTGTGTTGACTTGCCCGTCAACGAAGCCGGGCGTCGCGGTAGCGGACTTTGTTATCTTTCCACCTCGCTGGTCTGTTCAAGAGCACACATTTCGACCGCCGTACTATCATCGTAAGTCAATGTCGGAAAGATCGTGTGACGGTACTAGCTAGACGTGTGTTCACTGTGGTGTATTACGGTAACAGGCAACTGTATGAGCGAGTTTATGGGTTTGATCTACGGTAGATATGAAGCAAAGGTCCAGTTGAGTAAAGCTTCTACCAACTATAGCAGGTCTCAAGTTTTGTCTCTGCTGTGTAGGAAGAAGGTTTCTTACCCGGCGGAGGCAGCTTGCACAGTATGATGACACCGCATGGACCTGATGCCGCTGCTTTCCAGAAAGCGTCATCAGCGAAAAAGTTGGGACCAGAACGAGTTGCCGATGGGACGATGGTAGAGCACTGTTTGCTCGACTTACATCTAACTTGCTTTAGTATAACCGGCGTTGTGTCAGGCGTTTATGTTTGAGTCATCGTTCAGTTTGGCGGTCACGCGCTGGGCAGAGGAGACGTGTGGACGTCTTGATCACAGTTATTTCACCGTATGGCAGCCTGTAGCAAGTCACTTTGATCCTGAATGGAAACCGGAGAGCAAGCAAACGGACGGGTGAGCCCTGTCGTCGGTCCTCGGTTCGTAATCCTAAATGCTACTGTCTATTTCTCTTACTTTACCATCTTGCTAGAATCTTGACAGTGGCATATATTCTAAGAATGGAACAAATTGTTTATCAATGTGACAGGAGATAACGTTAATCGTAATATGTGTCTCGCCTTAACTGATAGCCCAAGTTTCTTGGGCATCTTTCGGAGAACCATGCACATCATACTAGCTGAAGGTGGTTTCTGGATTCCAACTGAGTTTGCCCATTAAGATGTGATAGAAAAATCTAATTCTAGTCAGTCTCAACTTAAAAGACGTAATATGTGGACATCAAAGCCATTGTGTGTTGAATTGGGTGCCTTTTCTTACCGACCCAGTTCTAGTGATTCTCTATATAGACGGAACGTGACCGCTCTTCTTCTACTTTCAGATTGTTTACATTTCGTTTGACATTAATTGATTGACAGTTTATGAGACTTGGTGTTAGGCGGTCTCTGTTCTTTCCCATCTCTTGGTCTCGCTTTAGTATCTAGCTAATTATTGCATATCTGCTGTCACTTTCTGTTGCGTACGTGGTATCCAAATTACTGTTGCTGACGTAGTGAAGGAATGGACAGTTTTCTTCTGCTCGTTTGGATCCTACCCGAGCATTGGCACTAAGCCGTATTTCTGCGTTCTTATAGAAATGATCGGTCGAGGACTAACGGTTCCAAGCTATCCGAACAGGAGGCACAGATAACGCAGGGAAGTTATTCATTTTGACAAAAATGATTAACGATCACCGTGGCCAACATAGTGCATGGTTGCTTGACTGTACCGTACTTTGTGTTGTTGAGTTTCGGTAGTTGTTACTTTGCGAAGTGTGTATTTGCAGTCGGACTAAGTATCACTTCATGCAAGTTAACCACGAAACATCCCGATGATATCAATTTCGTACATTGAATACCTACCTAATTAATCGCCTACCGTGCTCGTGCTAGAACACCCGTTGGGACCAACTTCATCAACGCTGCGTCATGGTCTTTACGACGCTCGTGCGATCGATCCAAGTCACGAACGCTCCCGCTGTTATTGTAATTCTGACACTTATATTGAATTGTTGTTACCCGAACACCATGTGGTAAGTCATCAGCATCTAATCTCATTGCAAAAGATGAAAAGGAGTGGTGCATACCTCAGAGGATGCTGTAATCAACAAGTACTTGGTTACACCTAATATGCTATGGCATGCCACCGCGCTCTTGCCTTTTGGGCTAGAAAGGGAAAGTTGCCTCATAGAGCGCTAACGTAATTGCAACTATTTAATCTAGGTTGGACTCTATGTGCATGATATCTGTCGTGACACCTAACAGCTGTGTGCCCTAGGGTTGCATCTGTATTTCTCGCTTTAAACTAGCGTGTAGGATTCGGCTGCAGGGCACAAGCTGTACGAGTGCTGGTCGTCTCATAACTCTTTCTGTCTTAACAATTGTTATAAACCCGACTCTATTTCTTATGAAAACACACTATTAGGCATGCCATGAACACAACCTCGCTGTATATAGGTATACAGCGGACGTATAATACAGGCTGCACTTTCCAGGTCTCAAGATCTGTCTGTTCTAACTACTAATTAGTAACATACAACTGTACAAGTGTGAAATATAGACAGGTTCGAATGCACGACCAGACGTCTTGCATCTACGTTTTTCGTTTTCCTGTGGACGTCGATCTCACGTGGGTAGCGCTGTCATACTGAACGTCGTTACTGCGACTCGTGCCTGCGCCACCTTCGCCTTTGCTTGCAAGATACCTCTTATAGTGATTATAACGCTTTGTCATGTCGTAAACTGTAGGCCGTTCAGATCCGTACTGCGTTATGACATCAGGGCACTGGACATTACACGACGGATATGTGCAGTTGTCGATCAGCTTGTTCTGGCAGCGAGGGTCCGTTGCTTTATAGGGTTTAGGTAGCCAGCAGTCGAGAGCATCCGGTAGAGTAAATCCGTCTATTGTATACAATTTCCACTCACTGAATAAGTGCAGAAAACAAGAGTAAGAATAACGACGACAGGGGTGGTAGATGAAAGACTGTATACCGTTTGCTGATAAGCTCGTGTGCGAGGCATGCCGGAGCAAAGAGATTCCTGCAGAAACAACATCATTTTACTCGCCACTCTGTTACGTACAGATGGAGGTCGTCTCCATCACACCTTGTGTCTTTCAGACTTCTTCGAATCTGTTTTCCTATCTTGAGAATTCGCTCGTAATCGCTGTTGTTGTGCGGTATCTCCAGATGCGCCAGTTTTAGTTGCTCTTCATCGTACAAATACTGACTTATGAACAACGGGCCTGCACTCAGAAACCAGATACCACTTATTCAAGATTTGTTTTGAAAAGCAGAACAATGGTTACACACGTCGAATGAATTTGTAAAGTACGTCCCCAAAGTAGCAATTCCAAGGCTTAGTAGTAAACTCTTTAGCACAATTGTCCGGTACGATACCGTTCCAGTACCTGGATATTCAACACGTGAATGAGTCATCCAGTAAAGCTACTGAATATTGTCTCACCGTTGTCCCGTTTGAATGGTTTTCGATGCCGAGCAGCGCTTTCTTTTTCCATTGCATAGGTTCTTTGCTCGTGGGGTATGGTCGATGTACCATCCGGAGTCACTAAGACCGTACACACCAGCTTGAGAGCCCATTTTCTTAACGAAATCGGCTACTCTGTCCAAGTTTAACATAACTCCGGTACCACCAACGCTATATTGGGCAAACTGACGTCACCAACTTCCAGAAATAATTCGATTTTCTGGCATACCTGCTTCCTGCCAAGAGAATTTGCGTTGCATTCCCCAGATCGTGGAGGTCCAATAATTCATGAATGACCTCTTGAACGATCCTTGCCCCCATGAATACGTAGGTCCTGTTCCTGGCTTCAGCTAGTGTTTGATTCCCACTCCAAACGTCACTGGAACAGTACGGCACAGACCTGCGGTAAAAGTACGTCAAGTCACATATGGCCGTTTGCATACACCAATTTGCGGCATTCCACAAGCAATAATCTCCTGGCAGCGACTAATGTACTATGAATAAAACACTTACACAGCATTGGCGTTCCACCAGCTAGGATTGTCTTCAATATTGCCTGACAAGATCCCTGTCCCTAGACACAAACGTCAGCGTTAGTACCGGCTGTGCAGAAGTATCTTGCCATTGTACGTTAATTCTTATTATCAGCTAGTTTATCAACGCACCTCGCTTAGTCACAGGCCAGCCACGTGACGACACATGACTCCACGGTCCTACTTTAGTGCGCTCGTCACACGATGAGTTGTCATAGCAGAAGGCACCGCCTAAAATGAAAAGAAGTTGCTTTATGTCACACCGTGTATCGGTGCTCTGTCACAGAGTGTGTCCTTAGTCCAAGTGTCTAGTCTGGGCAAGACCCACAAGATTTTGCTTGCTTTGAGGCTTCAAGTACTGCTTCGTTTAGCAAATCTGGACGCGACGCTAGTTGTCAATTCAGGAAGCAAAGAGCGGTCGCTATTAAGAAACAAATCTACATGCGGTTGCTCCCAGTAATGCACACATGCAATAACAGGTCCACGCCGCTCGTATTTACGGGCACACACAGCGTGAAAACGAATATGGAATACCGGCTCTAACTTTCAGCACGCGTCGCTCGTGGAAGCCGTACGTTTAGGTATTGTTTTGGTGAAAACGAGCGTCACGTTATATACTACAAGACCGTAGTGCCAACGGCGCGAAAATATTTTTCTAAGCGCGGTCCAGAAGCCACAAGTGCTCAACCTCAAACCCGTGCAGCGGAAGTGGGCAACATTTCGTGGTGGGTGGTTTAATAGCCTCCACGGAGAGACTGCTGGTCTCTGCTCGGAGACCAAGTAAGATAGATGCGAAAGAAATGAAATCGACATGAACTGAAACCATATTGCAACCTAGATGCAGCGCCCTCCTGTTTGAGCCGCGTAACTAGGTTATGCTGATTCAGTGGTATATTGAGTTGTACCTTCTAGGTAGATCACCCAGCGTCTGCTGCCTTGAGATTTGCGAATATGGTAGCTGCAGAGAGCCAAACAACAATTAGTATGACCAGAGCAGAACTGTCAAGATTGACCGACTAAATGTCTGTTTGTGAGACATACACTGACCCTGCTTTTGATCGATCATTGCAAGTGACCTCCACGTTACGGACGTACCGAAGTTTCATATCATTCTGCGACATACGGCTGCAGCCGCACTCGCTCAGTTTCTGACGGAGGTGCCGCAGCTGAGCCTCCAGATCTTCTCTGGTATCGTCATTATAGAAGGAGGACGCGGACGCTGTTCCCTTGGTAGGAGATGCCGAGGATAACCAGAGGAACGCATTGGAGAGAATATACCCGTACACAACCATGTGCAACATTGTTTGACATGACAAACTCATGATCGCGGATCTGAAGAAGAATGTTAACGCAAAGAATTAGAATCGGCGATGTTGAGGCGGTAGAACGTGTAACTGACAACTCGGTACCGCCAGTAGAAAAACGATTTAGGTAGGTACCGAGCGATATCAGATGCTTGGAAAAACTGACCTCCTCACTCCTTGTCGATCCGACTTGCTTCTTGTTCTGCTGCAGAATGAACAGGTCGACCGTCGTCACGCTTATAAATGAGAATTCCGGAACCGCTCCAACCGGCTTAGATATAATTACTTACACTATTGATGGCTTTGCTAATACCACTTCACCTCACCGCCAAGTGGGCGTTGTGTTTATTGTACGTGGTGATACCAGATGGACTGCTTGTTAGAGGCGCACCTCTGCGGCTCACACTGAAGCCAAATAGGACGTCAATTCCGACGCAGCTAATCGTCAATGAAATGACATAAAACAAGTCACCTATAACTATTAATGATATACTTAGATTCAACTGCAGTTAGAAGATGATGTTGTGGCCACTGCCGACAGCGGAATCTCTCCCTAGAACACTGTTGTGGCCAGTTATGCGCCTAACAGAATTTTTCCACCAATTACGCTCTGTTGACGTTCGAAACTCGAAATACCCGAAATAGCAATTGAAAACACCGCGATCGTTTCCCCATCTATCGTTGACTGACATGACATGTAGGCATCCCACGTATTGACAGGCAAAGTCGGCCGACTGATGTAGCCAAACAGCCTGAAGAAATGTTTCCGTCGTTACCTCATGTAATGACCCTATCATTGGGGATTACCACTAGCAGGATTCAAGTTACCGGTCACACACCGTAACATTAATCGAATACAGTAAAAACGGCCGCTTTCTGCATCAGTTAGCAGGCAAACGCAAGTCTCGATCTCTCTACGCTCACTACAGATAGAGGTTAGAGAATCATTGGGCAAGATGTTAACCAAATTCTGTGTGAGTGTGCATGTCTCTTTACTATATTATAAATTATGTTCTACAGCGATCGAGTGTATCAACAGTAGGTAGTGTTGGGTGAAGAGACTCTACATGGTATTATTTAGTCTTATCTTTCTGTCTTCTTCGTTTGTTGATTGGATTTCTGGGATCATAGATGTCGTAAGTGTCTTCGTTCTCAATGTTGGCATCTTTGGCACTAACAGGGGTCTTCGTGGTGGCCACGAGAGTGTGTGTCATCCTAGAAGTAGACATGATGAATAGATTAGTAACAGAATGGTAGCTAGCTCTAGGGATGTCTGTATACCATCCTACGTCACTGTCATCCTCATTCTCATGATCACCTGTGGTTGTCGGTCGAGACGAACGCACTGAACTCAATCGAGCTTGGAAAGCCGACAACATGGCTAGAGTCTAAGCAAAAACTTGATTGAGAGACTGGACAGTGATCCGAATGGATAACTGACTTCCTCTTGTCTATTGCTTCCTTTGGAGAATGCCTTCTTCTCAGACAGGTACTTGTCTCTTTCTCGCCTGAAATCTGCCAAGGGTCCCACCTCCTCAACTGAAACAGAGTTTTAGCGTCTAGCGAAACGTGCAAGTCTCTAGCAATTCCATAGACTTGCCTGTTTCTGGCTGGCTTGTCTTCTCTTCTTCTTTACGCTGCTTTGCTTCTCTCAACTGACGTTTTAATTCTCTTGACTCTCTTTGTAATGCCTCTCTTGATGGAATAAACAATACAAATTTGGCGCAAATGTTGGACGTGTTACCGAACCGCTCATGTCTACCTCTTCGCTTTTCTCTCTAATTCTAGTTTATCGTAATCATCTTCATCGTCATCAAGATGGTTCCTCCGTTTGCGTTCCCCAATATTTGGAAAGTCTAGTCTCTAGATTATATCAACATGGCAGAATCATTCCTTGTTCGGTGGTAACGGCTGACTGTTGACAATCACCAGACAAATAAACACAGACAAACCAACCACAACACCAATTTTTGCCATCTTAAGATACAGCAGCACCCAAAGGAATTACCAAGCACCAAAAGAGACAGAAGTATATACGCGTGCTAGTTAATTAAGTAATATTTCCATTCAGTAACAGCCCCATCATCCTGACTGGCCTTTCTTTCTTCTTGCATTGACAACTGCCGATTGATCCAATCACAGTATCAACTATGCGCTGCATCCCGTCATGGTTTACTCAATCAGGAGAAACACAGCGGTGCCATTACGCAATTTACAGATTGACCTGAGACTAGTCTAGCAAACTCTTCTTACAACAATATCCAGACGACAACCGCATACCCAGATCTCTACACTATCGAGTGCTGGCGCGTGAAGGATGCGGTATCAAACCCAGCACAAAGTGAATCCTCTCGTTTGTCTTGCATAAAGACGACAAGTGAAGACTGCGGAATGCAGTAATAACCGTAAACACAATTGTAGACGATGAGTGCAGAACGGAACAAGTTTTGAAGCAAACATAGGATTCAACAGCAAACAGAACAGAGGATGATTGCCGCTTAGAGATTGGAAATGAATAGCAACTAACTGGACAATACTAGACAACACAGCAACTAACCTGCTTAGCTTCATTCTCCAGCCTACAGAAACAGAAAAATAACGCCGTCAGAAAGAAACCCTTTAGTCTAGAATAGTGGCAGATAGACAAGGGAAGCGATGTTGCCGTCATGCACCTTAGTCATTAGAGTCGTACGTATAGCTATATAGAGTAGATAAGAGCATAGCAGAGTGCGTTAGTCTACAGAAGTGCAATGAGCATTGTTCTAGTAGAATAGCCCAGACATACTCAGAGTCATCTACAGCTGGTTTGGAACTTAGTTTAGGATCATTTGTCAATACGTCATGACTTGACTTGATTTTCTAAAAGAAACACACATGTTACTAAACCAGTGGCATCCTATAGACTCCAACTCTGCACAGTTACAGTGGCAATGTTGTTAACTTGTTCTTCATCTTCTTCTGCTTCATCACCAAAAGACAGCAAACTGAAGTTCCTAATTCATTTATAAGTATGATATTAGCACCATCTGCACTAGACAGTTTGCTGATCTCAAACTTGGTAGCTTTGGATTTGCTGTGTTTCTCAGGCTTCTCTTGTGTCTCAACCTTGCTGTGTCTGATTTCACGAGGCACAATGTCATCAAAGGGATTCGATAAGACCTAGTAGGAACAATGTAACCTTCACATTACATTACTGCATGACAAGCACTAGAGAGTCATACTTCGGTTTTAATGATTTTAGGTGGGTCTAGTGGTCTATCACCAGGGCCTATTTCCTTCTCTGCCAATCTCAGCATATTGAACACAGTGTTGCCAGCCACCTAATCAGCACCACAAGTTCAATTTAGAACAAATGACTTTGATAGACACAGCTTCAGTACAAGACATGTCATGCACCAGGAAACATATCAAATGTGTACTTAAGCCACCATTTTGCAAACAGAAAACTCATGCATGCATGTATGTGCCCATAGGATATGACCCCATAGGATATGACCATAGGTTGATTACATGTCAATATTATTCTTCTATTGGGACTTTGAAATGGACACTCATTAAGCTTTGTGGTCAATGGAGTAGAGTCCAAGCAGCTGTTCACTGAACAAAGTGAGAGGTGAATGGTATAACCATGATAGGCATATGTGTAGTTACAGACCAGCCAGCATACTGTATTGTACAATTACTGGTTCAAATGTTCTGTTGAATAAACATGTTGTCAACAAACACACAACAGAAAGACGCACAGACAGACAAACATGTGTCTGTAGGTTGTTGACAGAGGTTATGTGCGATTGGGACAGTAGAGTTGCTTAGTTGTGCTGTATGTAGATTTCAACGTTGAAAATGTGCATTGGACAGACAGACAGACAGACAGACAGACAGACAGACAGACAGATTGCCTAGATGGTGCATAATAGTTCAATGTTTGAAAATATATGTATCGACAGACAGACAGACAGACAGACAGAGTTTGACTTGTATTCTGAGATGTTGTTAGCTAGATAGTCGTGTGTTTGCGGCCTTGGTGGTCGCTGGACATTCTTTTAGTTTATGATATATATGGATGTTTTCGTGTCAATGTATGAAAATATATTAACATTGACAGACAGACAGACAGACACGTGGACGTGTGTGTGTGTGTGTGTGTGTGTGTGTGTGTGCACGCACACACACAGGTGACAAAACACTGCACCACACACACACACACACACACACACACACACACACACACACACACACACACACACACACACACACACACACACACACACACACACACAAATAGCACACACAAAGTTAATCTATCCTATGACTATTAATTACTTTGCACTATCCCTTATAATTATTAGTTTAAGAGATGACAATACTCTATGACAATGGTATATGTCACTACAACAAAAACTATATAACAAACTTAAAAGCCCAAAAGTTATCTAAAGAAAACATTGTTAGAACCTACCAATGTGTTTTCAGTCTTGCTATTGGATTCAATTAATGCCAATTAGTCCTTAAAAACATACTTTTCTGGGGCTGTATACTGTACATATGCATACTTGTATATAAAGAAACCACTGGCACTAAACATGCAACTTTGATGAAAGACTACTTGGAACCATCACCACATTACACATTGTATTCTACATATACCACCACCAACTGACTACAATAAACAAGGCACAAAGTGGCGGAAATTCCAAGGTAATGACTTTACCTCTGGGTGTTCTCTTAGCTTCAATGTAAATACACACAACTGAGACATATGTATACATGAGGCTAGGATCATACATGTTACTGTAAGTAGAGTACAATATCGTTCACTACTCTATAAATATCTAAATCGCATTTAGTCTAGAGTTTCAAAGATCTTGTCCAGAATGTCTGGAAATGAGAGTCATGTCTTAAACTGTTGAAGTGTACAAGTCTGCTATTCAAATCTGGCAAAATCCTTGTAACACTTGCAATCGCTAAACAATATGCAACATGTGCATATACATTACACTTTCTCACCTACCATGGTAAGAGTAATTACCTCAGTGCACTCACCTCACCCTTCCCTCATGAAAATGACCATACATACATTCATGTACAAAAAGACAAACAGACAACTAGGAGACAGAGGCTGTGTCTCCACTTGCTGCTCTTTGAACATGTTTAAACTCTAAACATGCCTAGCTAGACAGCGTCTCCACTTGTCCATTTTATCAGGGCTATTAAAGTAAATATCCGGGACTTTGCTGTACCGTGCGAATTCGTTTCTTGTGCACCAGACAGTCGGAGATCATCTTCTGGTCGTCTCGAGAACAATCAGAGACACAAGTGTCTGTCTTCACCGCTCTCTTCGAACATCTGCATCAGTCTACACCGTCTCTGACATTGCCTAATTCTGTCTTCCAATAGTCTCCAAAGAAAGAGGAGAACAGAGTGAAAGAACTAACATCTATTGTCGTGGAAAGCGCGTTACTATCACGTGACCATTAAAGTTAAACCAATTCGTTAAACTACCTCTAAAACATGTTTAGCAAAAGCTGTTTAAGTTTACAGTTAAACAGGTTTAACACTGTTTAAGACCTAGTGGAGATGTGCCCAGACAGACAGAAGAAACATTCAGAGTGCATTCACTAGACTGAAATCATGTATTGTGAAACACAAAAATTTATAGTGATAGAAATGCAATGTTATGTAGATTTTGTATTTCAGTAAGGTAACATGACAGGCATACCTAGATCTACATACATACATACATACATACATACATACATGTACATACATACATACAGACAGACAGACAGGCAGACAAAAGCAAAGAGAAACAGTTTAGCTACTTGTATCTAACCCTCTGGGACTGATGAACGTATAATTGTTAGTGTATCCAGTGTCTTACATGCAATCAATGCAATCGATGAAATACCTGAACATCGACAGACAGACAGACAGACAGACAGACAGATGGCAATACAACAAGCAGATACACAAATATCTCATAATAAGACAAGTAGTTGAGCCTGCACATCGTCAAAGTACTCCAATAATCTTTGTTCAACACAAATGCTGCCAAACCTTTCCAAACAAAGTGTGTCGTTTATTTAACTCATCTGCTCTATCCAACGTGAAAAAGAACTGGCTGCCATTCGTGTTTGGACCATTGCTGGCCATGCCGACAAGCCCGCGTCGAACAAATCTCAATCTCTGATGAAACTCGTCTCTAAACGACGGACCGTAGATCGACTCTCCTCCTTCTCCAGTCCCAGTTGGGTCACCACCTTGAATAATAAACCCAGCGACGATTCTGTGAAAAATAGTGCCATCATAGTAGCCTTCGAGACAGAGCTGAACAAAATTTCGACACGTCTTGGGCGTTTCCTTCGACCACAATTCGACTTCAATCTCTCCACACGTCGTGTAGAGCAAAATCTAAACAAAAATCAAGGAAACGAACGACATCTCGCTCAAATATCCTTGTACCTTGCCATTTGTTGGAGGTTCTTGGATATAAATGTTACTCATTTGTAGTTGAGGACTTTTATTCCAACTCTGTTTTTACGCATGCGCGTTTGTTTTTATGGATATTTCGAAACTGAACATCATTTCTGTTCACCCAGACACCAGAGAAGCTGGTATTGCGTTTAGTGCGCTCGATGCCGCCACCAAAGATCTTCCGCTGAATGTGAAGATTGACAGGATCCCCTTCGACAAGCTTGATTTCGGTGAAACGTCAGCCCTTGATCGTTTCTACTATGCAGATGTCGTGGTTGGTGACCTAAGCGAAAGTGCTCAGCGAGCACCGCTGTTCTATCAGCTGGGAGTGCGAGACAGCTTCGATATGCTACACAACATCGTAACATTTCTTGACAAGGATGAGGAAGAGACGTTGGCGTTGCTAAAGGTCAAGGTTGTAAAATCAGTGTGTGATGATGATGATTATCTATACACTTAGGTATAGTTGTACTGGACTAGAGTATTACCCTACTGCTCCTAATGTTTTTCGAGACTGAAAAATAATTTAGAATATTTTTACCAATCCAACTTTTCGAGGTCTTGATGAGTAATATTTGATTTAATACGACGAAATATGTTTTCTACTATAATTATAGTTGACTCTCCACAGAAGCTGTATCACACTGGAAGTGGTGGCATTTCGAGACCAAAATATTATTTTTTCTTGTTTGTTATCCTATTATTTTTCGAAGGCAAAATTTTTGAAAAGATTATTACTTGAAAAACATTAGTAGCAGTAGGGTACCTAGAACTTACTTGACATGGTGTCTTCAGTGGGTTTGGACAAGTGGTGATTATGGATTTACGTTCTTAATATGTTTTAGTATATATACTGATACACTCACAACTTGTGATTACTGTCAACTGAAATTAATTAGGTTAGAGGTTTAGGCAGTTGGTAATGTTGACTGGTCATTTCAATTTTGATTGACTGATTGATTGATTTCAAACAGAGTTATTATTAATGTAAGTAGCCGATTTTGAGAGGAAGTTGTCATTGTTTTAATGGAAAATTAATCTGAGTCACTTTATTAGCATCTGTAAGTTACATGGAATGATTCTCTGTGAGCCACATGATAATCTTTCATTTGGTAGCTCATTCATTTCGAAGGAATATTTAGTTGCCATACATACTTAGTAACTATTTGGTTGCCACATACTCATACTATGATCGCATTTATTGGGCTGGTTTGTAGATATATTCTGTTGTTGTTATGTAGCTGTCGTGCACTACCTACAAGTTTGTTCCTTATTATGTGTTGGAAGACGGCAGTGTTATTGCTACTGAAGTTCAACATGGAGGTGGAAAACAGAATGGGACACGAACAGGAGTGCCATTGGTTCGGAAGTTTCGAAGGATGTTGCAGGAAATGGATGTGGCAGCTCGTAAGCAGCACAAGGAGTATTTTCTAAGTGCTTTACGTAAAGCCAGGGAAAATTCGAAAGGAGAAGAACTTAAAGAGGTCGTGTGTGTGTGTGTGTGTGTGTGTGTGTGTGTGTGTGTGTGTGTGTGTGTGTGTGTGTGTGTACATGTGCATGCACACACACTTACATGTTTACTTGTATGCTTGCTTGCCTGTGTGTTTGTCTGTCTGTCTGTTTGTTGGTCTGTTGCTGTCTTTTGTCTCTGTTTGTCTGTCTCTCTTTCTCTCTGTTTGTCTGTCTCTCTGTCTATTGTCTGTCTGTTTTCTATGCTTTTTTGGTAGCTGTTCTCTTTTTTCTGAGCAGGAGTTGGGAAGAATCAAGAAGATGATGGATGAAGATCCACGTTTGTACTCAGGAGATATTATTGTACAGTTGCTACTGACATACAGGGACATGCAGGCAAGACACTCACCGGTACCCAAAAATACAGTGGCAAACACTGCTTCTCTTGAATAGGATTATGATGCTATGGTGAATCTAGTTGAGCAGTTACCTGTTGATGAGCAAACACAGAAGGCTGCTGTTCAACAGCATTATGCCTTTGCTTTGAATCGGTAGCTGTAAGAGTCACAAACTGCTGTTTTGTATTATACATTGTGTGTCAATGTCGTTTACAGACGGAAAAATGAAGGTGACAGGGAGAAAGCCTTGGCGATTCTAAAAGAAGTAGGACTGATGATTGACGTTATTAGTCACATCTGACTGTTGTGTTGTAGGTATTGAAAAAGAAAGAGAACCATGTACCTGATCTTCTCTGTCTTTGTGGACGCATTTACAAAGACATATTTGTTGAATCTGAGTATGGAGACCAAGAATCGTTAGAAAATGCTATTGTGTGGTATCGACAGGGGTTTGATGTCCAACCTAATGTGTATGCTGGTATCAATCTGGCAACTCTGCTTGTCATATCAGGCAAACAGTTCAACAAATCAACAGAACTACAAAGAATAGGTTTAGAAGTCATTTCTACGTGTATTTTGCTCACTTTTACATTTGCTATGTAACTGTTGACATGAAGGCATCACATTGAACAATCTCTTGGGAAAGAAGGGGAGCCTGGAGTCTTTACAAGACTACTGGGATGTGGCCACATTCTTTGAGATAAGTGTATTGGCTGAAGACTACAGCAAAGCGTGTGCCGCTGCTGAGTGTATGTTCAAGATGAAGCCACCAGTATGGTTAGAATTATCGAAGGTTTCAATCGGCACCTTTATGGGATAGAGGCTTTGACTATGTTCCATAGGTATCTCAAATCAACTCTTGGAAACATCAACTTGATCAACTCTTTGAGGAAGGATGAGACTGAGAATGTAAGCCAAGAGAAAACGGTACACAAACTTATGGTCTGGGTTTCTGGTATTAACGTCTTATGAGACAAGTGGTTTGCAATGTAGGGATTTGATTTCTGGATGGATTTTTTTGTTGAGGCTACAGTTGAAACAACAGCTGCAGTCAGATTTCCAGTACTATTCTCATTTTGGGGACACATGTTTACAGATGTGTACTGATGTTGTGTGTTTGTGTGACATCAGGTGCTTGTTCTTGAACCGAGCAAAATCTATGTCCCAAGTTATGTGGTTGTACACACAGACACCGATGAGAAGGTAAGTTAGTTGGTCTTGTGAGTCATAAGTTACTGGTTTTATGAAGTCATAAGGGTATGCCAGTTGTCTGTGACCTCAAACCAATGTAATTTTATGTAAAGTACTGCTTCTGTCAACAGAAGCCTGGATGGTTTACCTATTGGAATAATGTATGGTTGTCATAGTTTGGTCAAAATTGGACCACAGATTGATAATGTGGTCCCTCCTAAGGCATCTCTCTAACAAAAGCAATACACTGTAGTTTTAGGGGTGCTGTTGTGGCTTCTATTCTGGGTGGTGGGTTCTGCATGAGCAGTTATGTCTCTTTTTTGGCTAATTGGCTCTAACACGTTAAATCATTTATGCAATCTTTACTCAGCCGGTGAAGCCTATAGGTGATGGGTCTTACGCTTATGTGAAGACTTATATGTGTTACCGCTTGTTTTCCTGTTCTTTAGTCCATTGAGCTGTGTCACGTATGCTGGCCTCAGTCGTTGGAAAAGGTATGAATATGTTGGATATGTTAACAGTGTTTTTGTGTTTTTACATGGAAGCGTGAATATGTCTATAGCAACAATGCATGGACATTGTAATGGGATGTATGATGTGTGTGTTCAAAAGCAATTGGGGTTTACAAATGCAATTATTAAGGGATGTTAGGGTGTAACAGCTGATGGCTGTTATGATAAATCAACTTGACTCCTGGTCAGTGGATTGTTTCGAAACCTTAATGGTGCATTTCAAATTGTTCTATTGAATTGTATTGGCATATTTATGGCAGATGACTCTACGCAACCGAATCCTGAAGTGAGAGCCGTTTAATGTGGTCACGAGCTTTGCTATTGTGACATAAATGTGAACAATGAAATTGTCACTCATTGACTCTAAGCAGATTGTGGCTCTTAGAGTGGCATTGCTGGGCTGCATGTTCTTATTAAGTATCTAACGTCATTCTGTCTGTTTCTAGTTTCCCCACAACTGGAAATTTTCTGCTGACTCAATCAAAAGTGTTAGGTGAGTTGTACAACACATGGTGCAGCCTTTCATGACAAATGGCTGTTCTGTATTAGCCTGTACAAGAGGGAGGAGAGATGTTTGTTCCTCTATGTGCAAGAAAACTCTGATGACTTTCAGGTCTTCTTTCCATCTATAGCTCACAGACAAAGGTAGACAAGTTGTTGGTTGGGTTGTCTGCTTGTGCCTCTATGGTGATGATTAGGTTTCATGAATTGTCTATGCGTATTGTGGATCTGGAGGAGGTAGGACAAGACATTGATCAGGAGGAGGAGGGATTTCCTGTATGTGAGCTGTTTGCCAGGGTTGGATTGCATGTTTATCAGAGTTGTGTGAATATAGTATGAGTATGAATATGATGAGAAAACAAATGAAAGAGTTATTCTCGGTCGAGGAACATTTGGTGTCGTCTATGCAGGATTTCATTCAAGCACCAAACAGCGCCTGGCTATTAAGGAAGTTCCTGAGAAAGACAAAAGGTCTGTCAGCTGTCGCAGATGCACATATAGACACGAGCTTATCAGTAGTTGATATAAAACAGTGCAAACACACATGCGTATATGTCAAAGATGCAACAGGCATCGAATGGTTTTACTGAAGACTGGTTGTCGTTAAGAACACTGTTGTTTGGTTAAATGATTATAATGCATCAGTAATGCATCAGTAACGTGTCAGTCTTGATATGTTGGTGTTAGACTATTCAAGTTGTTTTGATTCTAAATTGAGTATGGTCTTTGTTCTGAAATTTTTTACGTGCTGAAACAGTGTGAGGTAATGCCACGTCTTGTATTTTGCCATCTGTGCTCTTGGGTGAGAGATTGTGAGACTGGTGTAAGGTTAAACGTGTATGAGATGAAGTAGTTAAACAAGTAGGATATCAAATTTGCTTTTTGCTAGTTGAAAGTTGTATTTTATGGACTGTTGTTCTGTTGTAGAGGTACAGTGTATATAGATAGATACACTTATACTTTGCAGACATGTGGACTCTATAGATATGAGCAGCAATTTATGTTTGGTAGCTGTGTCCATTAGTATCAAGATTTGGTTTAAAACTAATTTGGATTAAGACACAACACAGAAACCAAAAATAATTCAGCTGTGAGCCGTAAGAAACAGGCCTTTGTAAAGTCACTAGACTTGGCAAGTAGTTACTCAAAACGAATAAGGGTGAACTGGCTTCCGGTCTATGCTTATGGCTGGCTATGTTTATGACTGGTTATGTGGCTGGCTGGCTGGCTGGCTATGTCTTGTCACGCTTCAGGAATGTGCCACACCCCATGCCCAATCACATATCAGTATTTCATTTATGTCATACGTGGCAGACAGAGTCAATGGACAAACCACCAATCAGATCCACAAAACATTCATGAAAGAGGTTCTTACCAGAACAGTGTAGTTCATGTCTTGTTGGAATAAACAACATAACTTATCTGTTAGCAGCTGCTGATACAAAATCAATCGCTTTTTTGCTTACAACATTTATACAGGAACCTAACATTGCATAACCAGGAGTGATAGTTATGCCACGTATGTGATAACTTTTATTACTGTACTTGCACGTCTACGATTACAGACTACTTGCTGACTTTGCAGTTATGTGAAACAACAGTTGCTTTGTAGGATTTTAGATAGATTTTACAAGCAGCACACTTAAATAAAATATCCATAATTTGTCAGGTCAATTCTATCATGGTTTCAGAAGGCTCATAGCTGTGGAAGTGACAGTGTAAACACAGCTTCCATTACTAGTCAAATGTAAATCAAGATAATTGACAACTTTGCTAAAGTGCAATATGATGGTATTAGTTTGTAGCTGAATTATATGTTTATGTCTGACAATGTCAATTTTTGTTTCTGGTCTGCATTTGGGTTGCAGTAATCTCAAACAGGAATATTGTTTCCAGACATACCATGAGTTCATATGGATGCAATCTTGACATGAATTTACAGGAGCAATTTCATTGCTTGTAGTCACATGAACAATGCCTGTATCAGTGATATGCATATCAGTAATATGTAAATCTATGAAGTGTGTATGACTATAAAGATAGGAGTAGCAGACATAGCATTACTGTTGTCCTTTTGTCATAGTGATGTGCAGCCTCTCCATGAAGAGATACGACTTCATCAGCAGCTTCACAATAATAACATTGTTCGCTACCTTGGGTCTCGAAGTGAGGATGGTTTCTTCAAGATTTTTATGGAGCGAGTGCCTGGAGGTGAGTATTAACTTATCAGTTATAACAGTGTTATGGGTGATCTCATAACTATTGTGAAGACAAATCACAAGCTTTAGTCTATTCTTTTTGGAATGTGGGTGTTGACACAGTGGAACCTGTGAATTGTGACTACCCAAGGGACTGTTCTTAACTGCCCCTAATTCTCAGGTGGTCCCATTGTTAGACAGACTGGCATGTGTATATGTAGACCAATCAATGTTCTTATGTGTAACGTAATGACAATCCAAATATGTATTGTACTAATAAAGCAGATCAATATACGTACTTACACGTGTAGCCAAACACATAAAAGCAAACACTATCCTACACCAGAAGTAGTTAAACTGTATGTACAGTAGATGTCAGGATGAATGTGACAATCACACAAATGGTAGACTGCTTCAATGTGCTCTGATTCTTGACAATGGCCTTCTCGTGTTGTGACGTCTGGATTTCAAAGGTCAAAACACATCATAGGGACATAGATTTGTGTCTGCTATTTGTGATTCACAGTTGCCCACTTTTTCCTGGCTCTATTGAGTTTCAAGGGACTACCACCAACTATCCGCATTTCTTAGGTGCTCGCATTTCTTAGGTGCTCGCATTTGTTGTGTGGTCACAAAGACATGTTCCACTGTATATTTGTTTGATGAAACAAAGGAGACAGCTTGACATAAGATGTGAGTAAAAGCAATGAATGTTGAGTCAAGATCAATTCTTGAGGAAGCCATGTAGCTAACTCGAGGTTCTTTATGTGATAGTTAAGTATTCCCAGAGTGAAGGATAGCTGGTGTTTTACCTAAAATTTCCTTAGTATTGTGAATGTTGTTCTATTATTTTCTTTTTCCCTGAATTCGCAAGGTACATACAGGTATTTATGAGCTTGTTTGTCGGTTATAATGAGGTGCTATGTTTGTCTCTGTGTCTTAGTGACTGTATTAATTAAACTAATTTAGTGATATGATGTTTAGAAAGTAGTATCTGCTGGTAAGTTTTATGTCCATTCGTTGTACTGAGATTTGCTTGTTTTCTAATTTGGGCACATTTTTGACTTTCATCAGCTCAACAGGCCTTTTTACCAACTGACTTTGGTTGAGCATTTGGTGGAGATGGTGGAGGTTGAATGGAGACACACATTGTATGTCAAAATTTTGTTTCTTTTTCTACCATCTTATCAGGATGAGTAATCTGGGTAGAACTCACAGAGGACTGGTTAAAAGTTCTTAATTCTTTATGATGGAGAATCTGACACACTGCACATGCTTACTTCTACTGTGATGTTTATTGTTACTTCTACCAGCGTGTTACTTTCACTTTACCATAGTATCTCCACTGGCTCTCCCTGCTGAGCTAGTTGGTGTTAAGGAAATGCACACTTACCAAGAGTGCAAGAGAGTCTGAAGAGTTAGCTATTTGTTTAATATTTGTGGACACTAATATGTGTCACAAATAGGCTTAAGAAATTTTCTGATTTTGGCTTAGAAAAGGTCGTGGTCATGAAGTTATTATTATCGTTTTGCTGTTGATGAATTTAATTAAAACAGCATTTATCATTATGAATTGCCATTTATTCTTTTGGCAGTCAAGACTGATTTACTGAGTAGCAAACTGATGAAATTTAACAGTAACAGTGAGCAACTATAATATTTTGCATCAATTATCCGGATTGGTGTTCAATAATTTGATTCAGGCAATCAATTATCTGAGGATCTGGCATGGAAGTACCGTATTTATAGTAATAATTTAGTCTGACACGTAAGTCAAAACAGTGCACATTGCTTTCATGACATCTTTCTATGATGCTCACTAAGTTTCAGCTGATCAATAAATGATTGATTCAACTGACATAGGAAGACGATAAGTAATGAAAGTTGAGCTTTTTGATTTGTTCAACACCCTCTAGCAATTTATTGACAAATGGAAGTATTGTATGGTCTCGAGCAGGACGCGGCTTACAGAGTATGTAGATTACACCTCACGAAATTGAGGGACAGAGCAGAACGTCGAAAGCTTCATGGGTAGATATGTGATGCTAGTTCGCTTGCAACAGCTCAAACCAGCGTGGAAGTGTGGGCCACAAAGTCAATGCAAAGCAGACGTGTTATCTATTTCCAAAGCAACATAACACACACGCTAACGACACATATGCTAACTTCAAGATTAATTACAAATTATTGCATAGAGACAACTGATGAGTGATGATATTTCAACAGCTGCCCAACTGCAGACCATGTAAGTTATTTAGTTTTTCATGCACAACCATAAGCAGTGGATAACTGAATGCCTGAGTCAGATAATTGAATGCCCAATTCAGATAATTGATTGCCTGAATAAGATAATTGAACACTGGGTTCAGGTAATTGAACACAAATATTATAGTAGGTCTTTCTGCACATAGGTTGATTAATGCTATGCTGACAGCAATGTTACAAGTGATAGCTGGCAGGCTAATATGTATGGGACTGACATTACTACCTTTACACTGCATAGAATTTATGGCACTTGTTGTCTTTTACAGCCACTTAAACTACACTAACTGAGTCATTAATGTTTGTTAGGCCACACTGAGAAATATTTTTGTTTTGGGTAACATAGAGTAAAAAACCGAGTTTGGTCGGAACTTTTTCTATTTTCCACATTTTTTAAATTTAAAAATACATACATACATTAAATGCATTACATGGGGTCGTCGATCATCCACAACGTGCGAACAATGGACCGCGAGATGAACTGTACGTGGTATGTACATGGACTGTAAGTACTTACCCTCATTGTCACAGACACAAACCGGGAATTCGAGGACAGTAGTCCGTATCAATAATGGCAACTAGACGATCCATGCTGGTGTAGGTGGTTGGGGAGACACTACTCCGATGCCTTCTGCATCAGTAGGTTTATGACATTGTTTACATGTACATTCAGCTGTAATTAACTTGCTGACAAGTTTGCATTGTAGCAGCCTCTAAGGTAAAAACACATGATGTCTACCAAACTCTCAATGCAATCCACCATCATCATCTGGCACTGCATTATAGCGAATTCTTGGATTTGATGCTGTCTGCACAGACATCAGACCCAGTGCGTGCGCTTGCATTGTTGTATCATGCAAAGAATGTCTTTCAGCAGAGATGATTCTTTGACCTGCAGTATCCTAGAATTAACGATGGAAAGACTGTTATCCAGAACTGTGACAGAAACCGCTATGCAGGCATGGCAGTTACATGTTGTGTATACTGTGCAATACTAACCTTGTATCTGTGCGCACTGTGCACGACAGGAATAAGTGATAGATGCACATGCTTGCAACATGTTTGAAGACACGTAAAAACCTCTAAGAGACGGTTGGTCGGGTTACCTGAAACGAAGAACTTTTTCGGTGTGGCCTTATGTGACAATTATGTGTATGCAATGATATTTAGGTGATGTTGGAAACAAACTAATTGCCAGCTTAATACAAGTGCCATAGTTGCTCATCTGATCATGGCTATGTCATTATCTTCTGTTTTACTAAGTCAGAAAACGTCTACCAGCTTCCTCGTGTCTGGTAATATTTTTGTGTTTTAAACATGCTGTTTTAGTTGTGCTAATTTTGAAACTGACCAAAGTTATGCGATGATCATGTAAGTGTGGGAGATAACAGTGAGCCAAAGGGCAGATACCATCTGGATTCGCCACTGGTAGAGTTACAGTAGAATGGGTGGTTTTGTTTTTAATAAGGGGTGTGTCTAACTGTAGTCCAAACAACATAACCCGCTTACCGCTTTGGTGTCTTGTACATTTTAGTAACTTTGACATATGATTCTCTCATTGCGTTCTTACTGAAAGCCTGATGTAGTTGTATTCTCTTTTGATTTGACAATTATTTGTTGATAGTGCTTAGATTGATTTACATAACTTGTGGATTTCTACAGCTTCAGGCTTTTGCAACTGATAGATTTGTTATTGCATCAATTCTTGGGCAAAGTGCTTAATTTATGGGCTCGTCCACATACACAGACATGATGAAAATTATTGTGTTTTACTCCTAGTTGATAAGATTATGTAAGTTCATTTAGGATGGTTGATTTGGTGTTTTTGTATATTATTGATGAAGTTATTGAGTTTTATAAGCCCGTCTTTCTTGTGGCCTTAGTTTTGTTTTCAGTGCTATCCAGGCTCTTCCTCTTTCTCATTACATGTAATGTACTTAAGAATGACGAACTAGAAGGAGGGACTGTCTACAAAACATGAGATTATGTTGAATACTCATAGGGAGCTTGGCATCTTTACTGAAGAAACACTGGGGTCCTTTGAAGAACGATGAGAAGATAATTCGACATTACACACGGCAGATTGTAGCAGGATTGAATTATTTGGTAAGTCAATAATAATAAACTAAAATAGAAGAGACAAATTATATAATTGCTTTTTGTGCAAATAGCATAACCAAAAAATAGTTCACAGAGATATTAAAGGTGAATGATCAGAATCTTGTATTTGAATTAGCATAGCATGTTTTGTTGTGTCTGTAGGTGACAATGTATTGGTGAATACATACAGTGGTGTTGTCAAGATATCTGACTTTGGTACATCAAAACGACTGTCTGGCATCAATCCTAGCAGTGCATCATTTACTGGTGAAATTAAAAAATGCATTGTGTCTGCAGGGTTGCTTTAGTGCTATCACATTTAGGGACAATGCAGTTTATGGCTCCAGAAGTAATTGATGCTGGCCAGAGAGGATATGGAATGAAGGTCTGTACAGTTGCATGATAGTCACCATGCTAAGTATCATGGCTTGATAAATTTTGATCCTTACCCTTTTTTTCATGTGAGATACCTGCATTGGGAACAAAGTAACCAGTTGAACAGTGGATGACTAGGTCAAAATGCCCTCCTGATAATTAGTCATACACTGTGACAGGAACAGACATTTATAAGCTTGAAAATTAGTATTTTTGCTTGCACGAGGCAAGACAGTACATTAGTGAGTCATACATAATGTTGAGGAATATTGTGTTGTGTTGTTGTAGTCTGTTCAGTGACTTTTATTTGTGCTGTTGATCAGTTTCATCAGGGTTCGAAAAATGTGTTTGAATCTGGTTGCCAGTTTGGCTACCTAGAGGAACGGTTGGTCGCCAAACTTTCACTAGTTTCTAAGTCAGAGATTCCAGAAGTAAACAAGTCATTAATATCACTGTTGAGACCCTTTGCCAGATTATCATGTTTGACATTAAAT
This sequence comes from Corticium candelabrum, assembly GCF_963422355.1. NCBI lineage: Eukaryota > Metazoa > Porifera > Homoscleromorpha > Homosclerophorida > Plakinidae > Corticium > Corticium candelabrum. The sequence continues at coordinate 4,782,242 of NC_085095.1, forward strand.
TAAGACCTAACTAGGAATTTGCAGTAACGTTGGATAAACATTGGCTAGTAAACACCTCAATCTACAGTGTGGTACTTGGAGTTCTTTTTATGTAATAGTATGAGTATTCATATTTTATAGAAACTTTCCACTAATTGTATAGCTACAACCAAACAAAATGTGTTTGTGTGGTTTTGTAATGTTAATAACGTGATTATGTGGTTTGTCATCACATCCACATCCTGGCTATCCATCAATAAGACATGAGCATTCTTTGAGCGTTTTTTAATTAAATTCTCTATATGACTCAGTGCCACTACTGATTTGCTGAGAACAGGAGATCCGGTAACTCTCAGGGAAACCCTACACCCCACGTGGTTTCCTATGGCTAGCTGTGTTAGTCTCTGAAACGCCGTGGCTTCATTCAACACCTAGATTTCACATGTAGAAACTTTTGTTTGAACAGCCTTTCTTAGTAGCACTAGGAGACATATGAGCTTCTGGACGTACACCTTGGTCTAGTTCTTTTGATAGAAAGACACTTAGGCAGCTTGCTGGGGAAAATCTGTTTGTTTTGCCACTTTCTACGCCCACCGTTTGCAAACGTCTGCATAATAGTGTTTATTTGTCTCAATTCAAGATGGTCAGGTTCTTTGACAGCATAGAAAAGGATCTAGATAGGCAGTTGCCGTCACCTTCAACTACGATTGGCTGCGAATTTCATGTTTCATTTGGGAGAAGCTGCTGCTCAACGGCGTCTCGTCGATGATAGAGCTGTTGACTTGGATTTGTTGGTGTAGCCTATGAAGGATAGGAGTGACCACAATTGTTTGAAAAATTATACGCACCTGTGGGTCTTTAGTTGGATTTGTCTGGAGCTGATGGCACAGACCAATCAGATCGGTACAGGCACTAGAGTCCGTAAAAATGATGGTATACCAGAGAATAGCAATGACTCGCAATACATTGCTAGGTGATACGTTGTTACACGATATGTATGAAGGTGTTAAGTAGGTGGCGTACGTTGCAGGGTGCCACTAAATGGTAGAAGTAGAAAGCGGAACGCAAAATATCTGCTGAGCAGGTGGTTCGCATCCAAGAGCCGCTGCCACGAAAGACTAGAAACTACCAATATTTTCTAGTCGCCAAATTAGCGACCACACTGTTTGTTTAGTCGCCAGCCATCTAGAAGTGGTCGCCATATGGCGACTTGGCGACCAGATTTTTTCGAACCCTGTTCATTATTGTTTTGTGTATTATGATTAGGTGCTTTTAATGAATTTAGTGTATTGGATCGACTTGCATGTGGTTAAAGGTGCAGGGTCATGGTCGGACATGTGCACTTGAGTTGATTTCAAGTGAGTTAGCTTTTGCTTTGTAGCTATTGTACGTAACAAGTGTACTGGCAAATCAGTGTTGATCGCCAGTAAACCCTTCAAATGCTGCTTGTATGTTGCACGTGCACAAAGATCAATAGACGAACTACTGCGAAACCAGCTATTTAGATGTTGATTGACAGACACGGCAGCAGTGTGAGCTTTAAACAATACCAATTTTTGGTGCTCACTGTGAACTGAGTGCGCTTGGTTACTCTGAGAGAAAACATGACTATGGCAGGTGCAACATATGGGAATGTGACGTGTGCTTCTGCTCAAGTACAGAGTGTAAGGAACTCCGATCTGGCTCGAAGTGCGAGGGTGCTTGTTGAATTTCATTGAAACTGCAGTGTAGCAGCGTCAGTTTGACGTTTTAGAAGAAAAATTCCGAGAACTGTATCTAAAGAGTCTAGAATTTAGCTACCAGAGTTCCGGTCTAACGCAACCTGATACTGCCAACGTCTTGATCGTTCCAATTCAGGCTATAGAGAGGCTTCAGTCAGTGTTGCCTTCAGTGCAAATTAGAGCGTCTAAGTCCTCGCGGTTACTGAGTGTTTGAAAAAGTGCACCTTTTCAAAGGGATGCAGTACACATGTCTGACTGTGACCGTGCACTTTTTAAGGTGTCAGAAAGTAGGTTTGGTTACTTTGTGCAAATTGTCGTAAAACCCAAGACATGCATGTGCTAGGGTTACAGTAATACTGCTGTTGACGGCCGGCTGGACCAAACGACCATAGACAATTGGAATGCAGTGCATGCGCTCATTGTTATTAGTGTGCCAGTCGATGTAATCATATTCCCGTGTTAATTATCCATGTGCCAGTCAATGTGTCCAGCCTCATTCTCAGGCTCTCCATTGGTACTGACTAATTAGATTCAAGGTGGATGAACACTTTGTGACCTAAAATTTTTTAGCCAGCAGCCGAGTGTTTAGCCATTTAGTGCTTCTTTATTTTTTGACAGGTTTTGTCTACTATACCTTCATGTAGTTCTCTATATTCTAAGTCACTTTGAATGGCGGTTAGTTTTTTATTTACAGACATTGACATGAATCTTGCCCCTGACTGGATATATAGTTTTATACACTTGGATGAAACACTGCAAGTGCTGCAGACATCTGTGTATGTAGGTATTGTAGCATGAATACAGACTTGTAGACACATTGTTGATTTCTAAACTCTTGTTTGCATAGGATATAGGTATATTTTTGACTTGAGGTGCGCAGTGTGTCATTAGATGGACTGATAACTGGACAATTGGAATGTAGGGCATGCGCTTGTTGCACTGTACACCTGGCGGTCTAGTCTTGCAGTGTCGTTGTTTGCATGTGAAGTGGCTGTTCTGTGTTGTTGCTGACCAAAATCAGTTGTAGTAGCCAAGGGTTTAGCCCTTTAGTGCTTTTTCATTTTTGAGCAGTTCTATGTTAGCATGAACAAATAGACAAACGGTTAAGCTCTTCTAGGGCAGAAAATAGCATTTCTTATCTGAGGACAGGGCTATTGTGCACTTGGTGTAATCTGGGCCTAACTATCTCTTAAAGTTGAGTCACCATACCGTATTCGCCTGTAATAATGCCCTGGGTGTATAGAAAAGAAACACTTTCCCGGATGTATATTAGGGCATGGGCGTTATTTTGGTCGTAGGTGTATATTTGGTCACAAAAATGCTGTCATTTGGCTAGTCATCATGTAGACACTCGAAGACAGAAATACCACAAATGCCCGCAATTATCCATTTGCAAGATCAAAGGTGTACTGGTATCTGTACACCATCAGCATTACACGCAGAAACTAACCATGCAAACTAGAGTCGACGCCTTGAAGAAGCTCGTCAAAAGCATCAGTATCAGTAATTGCACTGAAGAAATAAGTCTAGCGGTAAGCACTTTCACTCAACACTGACACCATGCAGGTCATCAAATGCACACTGACGGATACGGATGTTCTGCGGACACCATGTTGTTTATTCTGCGCATGCTTATCTGGGCATATACTTGGGCATGGGCATTTTTGGGCTGAAAGTTCTGACCTGCTGTACCTGGGCTTATATATGGGCATGGGCGTTACTTCGGTATGGGTGTTATTACGGGCAAATACGGTATATGCTGGAGTGTGCAAATCATGGAACATTACTGCCTTGATAATCAGTGCAGCCTAAACAAGTGTTGGAGTTATTTGGGAGTGAAATGAAAGAACTGGAAATCAATATCCAAATATAAGATCCAGTTGAAGCTGCTATGTAGTAGTGTATTAGACACGATATCAAGTTGAGTGTAGAGCAACTATATAGTATAGGGCTGAGGAGACAACATCATGCTTACTACAGTATTTCCCGCACAATTATCCGGTTGGGGCAACCAGTTATCTGACTCGGTCAACCAATTATCCGCTTCAGGCAACCAAGTATCCGGTTGGATCAACCAATTATCTGACTTAGCCAATCAATTAGTTGATTGGGGCAACCAATTATCCAATCTCGCTCTGGCAACCTGTACACTTCGCGAATGAAACTCTCACCTTGCCTCGCTGGTTAGTTGTTCAGTGCTCTGGGTCACAGTCAAAACTCTCTCTGATGCAGATTGATAGCATCGTGGGAATGCTAGGACAATTAAGCTACTACACATGTGACTGTGACCATCCAGCTGCAGTGCGGCGCAACTGAACAGCTCTGCCGTCTTTTTTTTCGCATCAATCTCATTGACTTGAGAGGAAAGACCACTGCACCACCGACACTCTCAGCTTCGCGCCCTCATTCGATTCTGAGTGAAACAAATTCACAATTGCCTAGCGATTGACCTGGAGAATATATATGTACTTTATCAATGTGTGTTTGACTAGTGTGGTTGTTAATTCTGCTGAGTTCTACAGTACATATCCTCTCTAATTTTGCTTGCATGTGCAGCTTTACAGTGAGTACATGTTAGCTAGAAAGCGCGTTGAGACATAAATCACCTGTTAATTAAGTCCTTTAGTGCGTCAGGACACAAATCTAGCAGAAGTTGCCGTCTTGCTGTGACAAGAGTCTGATCGTCACTGCAACAACTGTAACTGCGCCACTTCTCTGTGTGGTAATCCGCGTGGTCGATAATTAATTACCAGAGAATTACTGATGGTTTTTCCTCCGCGATTAATTTAATAGCGAAAACAAGGATTACCCTGTTTACTGGTGCAGCAGTAACGGGACAACATCCGTCAGTACGTGCTATTATTCCTCTAAACAGCACTTCTATAACTACAATGCTCATAATTAAAACCACGAGTTGGATAATTGGTTGCCCCAATCGGATAATTGATTGGCTGAGTCGGATAATTGGTTGCCCAAATGGGATAATTGGTTGACTGAAGCGGATAATTGATTGACAGTGTGGGATAACTGGTTGCCCCAACCGGATAAATGCTGGGAAATGCTGTAGTAGTAGTTCAGTTATCTATACTGTAATTTTAATGATGTTTTAGGGAAATGACTCCTTGCTATCTAGAGACTAAAAGTTTTGTAATCTTGCAGAGTAAAACATTACTTGGTCTTGGCAAGAAACCCTTACCTCTTGTAGACAGTATAAGATACATTTAGTAAATGTGAGATGCATGAATGCTGCAGTTAATTAGTATAGCAAGTTTTGCTGCTTGGCTACTTGGCTACTTATGGGTTTTCGACCGCAGTGTTTTGCTTTTAGTTTGTTTGCTGGAAGCTGTCATCTGCTAGTGGTCTGGTTGTCTAGATAGTAGCTGTTCTTTTTTGGACAGAGATAATAGGGAGACCTATCATGTTATCAGTTTTACTTGAAATCCATTCTTCTTGACTGATAGGGTAAACTACTTGAGAGTTGTCTGTGGGGCTTGTGTGTGTGACTATGGTCACTTTCAATAGGGGCTAATGAACTATGGCAGCATGGAGCATATTTGGAGTAAGACTGCCTTGACAATAGCATGTTAACAATGCAGCTAATAGTTTTTCTAGTTTCTCTAATTATATGATTTTTATTTTTAGCCACTTACTACTCTAGCATGGATACAGTTTGTTAACTAAACTTGATCTCACCTGATCTTTGCAATCACGATTTTTTAATGTCTTGTCTAGGTGTTATGTTATGTCCTATAGTAATAAAACTGTTAAGAAATAACTCTTAAGTCAATATTGAGTTAGACTCTAGGTGTTATCTTATGTGCTATGGTAATAAAACTGTTAAGAAATAACTGCTTAAGTCAAGTCAATATTGAGTTTGACTAAATAGGGTAAGGGCAGACATGAGAAACGTACGTTAGATATACTGGTAGTAAGGTATTGTGGTTGGGTTTGAACCAGGCCTGGGTTTGAACAGAATGGTGGAGAGTGTGGGACTGAGTTTAATGATGCAATGTGAACCATGTTAGGCTATAAACGGTATCTTCACTGTCTGTTGACTCTGCAGTTAAGAAGGTATGGTATGGTTTTTTGTATCAACAGAAGAAACAAAAAGAAGCAACACAATTACAAAATGTTATTGCAGATGAATACTTTGCCATCCAATAATTCTATGTATTTCTGTCATTTTTGCTTTGTCTATTTTCTCTTTGCTCTTACTTATTTAGAGAATAGTATTAAATGCATTAGGGTATTGAGCTATTGTACAAAGTTCTGAGTATGTTGTGGTGTTGGATTATGTATGTACACTTTTGCTCTTGACAGTTTTTGGTGCAGAATACATTTTAGTGTCACATTAGCTATCATTCTACGCATTTGATGCTGTAAACTTGTCGAAACCGTGTGTATAGGCATATACGTGTGTGTGTGTGTGTGTGTGTGTGTGTGTGTGTGTGCGTGCGTGCGCACGTGCATGTATGTGAGTGCGTGCGTGTGTGCATGCGTGTGTGTGTGTGTGTGTGTGTGTTTGTTTGTGTGTGTTTGTGTACAGTCAATGCATCGTTCAGCCAAAGAGATATCAGATAGTAGTTTGATGTCTTTCAGCGAAATCAATTATTTGGCACATCTCAGTTGATTTGGCTGAATATTACCACAACTATGGTAACTTTTGGCTACATCATGTTTGTGTTAGAATTGACAAGAACTAATTTACAGTGTGATAGTGGAATAAGGTGGTAAACAGTAGAAGCTTTTTATGTTACATACATAACTATTTTCATGGACATTGTGAGTATAGATTTTGTGCACTTTTCGGCTAAACCTTTATTTATTTTTGGGAGAGGAGGCAGTTTAGCCTCTTTGTGTTGAAAGAACCAAAACTTGTCAGTTTCACAACTAACATGGTTGCTGGGATTACAAGCTGCAGACGCTGCATCTCTATCGGTGCCTTGACTGCAATTTAGGCAAGTAACTAAGAAGTGAAATTATATTATCAAGGTATACAAACTTGGATGAAAGGTACCATTATAAGGATGTACCTCTCGGCCAACTTTGAGGGATGATACCTAACTTCAGCAGGCATGGCCTTTTTTAGAGACTGGTACCTTGTGGCCAAATCCATCAACATTTGGTTGGTACCAAACAGCCAAAGTTATGGTGCCTCTCTGTCAAATTGACTTTTAAAAACCAGAATTTGATTGACATCATGTGGGTGAAAGGTGCACAGACTGTGTACACGTGTGCAATGCATGCCTTGTATACTTGTCTTGTTATAGTATTTATAAATTTGTTTGAGTAATTATTTACTTTGCTTTAGGCTGACATTTGGTCTCTTGGCTGCACTGTGATAGAAATGGCGACTGGTCTGCCACCATTCTTTGAAGTACTTATGACCAGTGCTATGTACATGCCATGATTTGCTCTATTGCATTTTTATTTTAAGCTGGGTAGCCCTCATGCTGCTGTCTTCAAAGTTGGGTTTCACAAAATCCATCCCGATATTCCAGAGGAGATGTCAGAGGATGCCAAGAGTTTTCTCAAAAGGTTGCACTGACTATGATCATGAGTATTATTTTATTGCAGCACGGTTATTGTAATAGATGCTTTGATCCTAATCCTGGAACAAGAGCATCAGCAGTTGAGCTTCTTCAACATCCATTCTTAGCTGTAAAGTAAGCAAACAAGTGGCATTGTTTTGCTGCAGATCATCTGATGTGTTACCTTAGTGACTAGCAAGTTAGTGTACAATGTATTAGAGTACACTGTATATCATAAACAACAAATTGTATACTATCATTCTCTGATATCAGTATATCCACTGTTGTTGATATAATACTTTGTGCTGAGTAAAAAGACTCCTATCATATTTGAGATTTAGTGAAACGTAACATCTATGATGGCCATTTTATTCTTCTAATTATTAAATTCTTAATTTTTAATAAATTTGTTTATTTTAAGCATGTTTATGCTTTTCTGGGTTTCTTGAAATTTTTATGTTTAGAAGGACCAAGTCTGGCGATTCTAAAAAACGGCCTAACTCTGTTGCAACAACACTTCCCGAGGATCGGTATCAACGTAGTTACTCCAGTAAGCTACAAAGACATTGTTCTTGTCGTCTTGTTTGTATAATTCATACTTCTGTTTTAGCACCTGTTCTACAAGATGCAAACACAGCATCTTCAGTTGAGTACGTTTTGAACATTTTGCTCGATTGAGTAATGAATTAAGTTGCAAGTATGTGAATTTAAAATGCATACAATGTTATGTGTATAAAGCACGGATCACTTTGATTTATGGATTTTATAAAGAAACTGGATTGGAAGCGTGGTGGAAGTGTTGGAAGTTGTGTAACTGCATGTCTAATCGATTTTGCATTTTGGTTTGGAAGGACAGGTGTGTGGGACATGTGCACTGTTATGCAATGAATGAAACAGCTTTGCAGAGTATTAATACATTGTGAAGTTCAATATTTGAAGACACATGAGAGGAATCTCTAACATAGCAGGCTGTTCAAGTTTACTTCAATACAGTCTGTGATGCCGGTTTTATAATAATGTTAACTGATTTAATTGTAGTGAACAACAACGATAGGTAGAGCAAAACTTGTGATCAAACTACTCAAACCAGTTATGACAATTTTATGACTGAGATAGGTTGAACCTTACCTTACTATGTCACGATTTCAGCTGTATGTGCATTTTGTTTTGTTGATGTAGTAACAGAACTGCTTCTAAATATGTTGAAGTTTTGCTGTGGAAATGATAATTGAGTTGATGGTCAATGTCAAACTTTACTAGCTAGTTGAGACTTGTGTTGGATTAATTGCCATCTATATTAATGAATCAAATATGAGTATGTACATTTCATACTTTACTGTACTTTAAATGTGTATGGTTTGCGTATGTAAAGTATAGAGTCTCGAGCTCATTGCATAAGTGTGAGAATAGATATTAATGTATTCTGTGAGTACACCTTACTGTTGTCATGTTGCAGTGAGCATAGCTAATATCTCTGTGATTTCTTGATGTATAACGGAGTCATGAATGCGGCACACACACACACACACACACACACACACACACACACACACACACACTGCTACCACTACTACCATGACTATACCACACTATACTGCCTGCCATTGTGACAATCTTTTACGCACTTGTAAGCGCTATTTGAACTTGAGCTTTGCTTTTTTGTTGGCAGGCCACGGTCAAGAGGCATGAGCATGACTGTAAGTTCCAGGTAGACTCTTAGCTGTGACTACATTTCATTGTGTACATACGTAATTTTGTTGTGTATGTAGTTGCACTCACGGTTTGTTGTCACCAATGTCAGCTGACCTCCAGTCACCAACAACATCAACCACTTCATCAGGATACACATCTGATAGCAGTGGGACATTTAATCAAGTAAAGAGTCACAAAAAAAGACGAGATGAAATTGTGCGATTATTGATAGACAATCGAGATGAAGTGAGTTGATGTGTTGGAGAGGGTAGCGTTCATAAAATCAATAGGACTTTTTAGGTGTGCTCCTGTTGGGAAAGACGAATTGCAGAGAACTCACCACGTGGTTGCTGTCCTGTTTCCAGGGTAATTGTCTGTTCAGAGACTTAGGCAACATGTATTCTTGTTGCATAGCCTACTTTCTTCATGTTACAATATTGTTGAACAGACACCAGCTCATTGCTTGTACAGAGCTTAAGTTTTGATGCATGTAGGTCAGGGGATGGTTTATGAGACATTCTATAGCAGACAACAAACAGACATATTATTCTAAGCAGACAGACTGATTGCTGTACATGTATGTGTTTTAAACTCCTACAATAACAACAATGTCTTCTAAATTGAAAATGCATATGCTAACTAGTGCAGCATTGTTCTGCACGTCTTTTTTTTATCTGCACTAGCTACATAATACAAGGGGATACTTAAAGGAGCAGTCCCACGGAAAAACAAGTTATGCTTTAAAAGTAGTTTTTAATGAGACAATTTGAATGGCATTAGTTTCACATCTGTATTTGCCTCCGTTAGTGAGCTAGAAGTCATTGCTTTCTGCAATAAATGACATCACTGATTTCAAAAGTCAACGAAAGGTGTGTTTTTTTCTCCTAACTAATGAGAAGCGTTCAGTAGTAAGTGTGGAAAGTGTACCAGACATCTGTTTGTGTTCTTGACCAGCGTCGTCGCTAGAGTCAGTCGCTGATTTCTCTTTCTGGCTTGTACATAAAGGGTGAGAGTTCCCTCTCTTACCAGGCATCAACAGAGTGGCAGAAATAGGATCAGCTTATGCTAGCGCTCTTTGTTGGGGAAACGTCCACCCCATGCACCCAGCGCAATGAAGTACTACTGTACATAGGATGTATTGCAAGCAGAAGAACATGCAAGTACAAACTAAAAGACGCATAAATAACTTGTGAACATTCTCGTTCATTGTTTGTGTTTGCGTAGCGAGTAGGTAGAATGCACAAGAGTTTATATCTTGCCATCTAGAAGAGACCCACTCATGAATCATGACTACAGTTTCAGTAGCCTTCTACTGCTTCTTCTGCCTAGAAACCTGAGTTGGATTGATACACAAGTACCACTTACTAGTAATGGTTTCCCATTGTGTCATGTGAAAGACATTCCTTGTTGTTGACTTGAAACCGGGGTTTCAAAGTCCTTGAAAAGCAATGATAGCAAATTGGGACAAGTAACTAATGTCATTCAGATTCTCTTGTCAAGACATATTTTTATAGCCTAGGTTGTTTTTGTGTGGGACTGCCCCTATGAAACAGTCAACCAATGTTAGAAAATCAGTGACAATGCAGAACAGGCAGAGGTGTACAAACACATGTGCACTGCCTTCAGAAACGAAATTCGTTGCTTCTGCAAAATGTGGGTACACTTTATGATTACACTACAGCAACGGAGGGAAAACAAAACACAATGTGCAAGAGCATTTCGCACTTGACCACTTTAGATTTATTGGTTTCTTGTACTTACAAGTAAACTAGAAACTAAAGTTCATCCTAGCTAACTTCAACCCTAGAAAAATTGCAATAACTGGCGTTAGGAAGTTGCAGCAACTTGCTACTAACATCATTTTGAAGTGATGTTGTTCTTCTAAGATAGATATTGATATCGTGATAATTTCTGTCATATTAATTTTTGCATCAATGCAATGACCAATGGACAGTTAGAACGTGATTGGAGGCATAGTAACACTTAGAAACATTTAGCTATCAGAGTTCCTAACAACTGTAAATCTAGCTAGTAATGTTATTGATTAGTAGTCTAAACAGGTCAATAGCTTTGTGAAACCTTCTTGTCAAAGAAAATTTCCCTAATTGTTTGACTTTGGATCATCAGTGTCTCATGTCATCAATGCTGGTTGTGGTTTGTTCATGTAGTCTTTAGAAATGCAGTTGTGCTATTGGCACATTAAATTGTCTGTTGATAATGCATCAGTTTACTATGACTTTAATCTTAGTTACCAATGTCTTTTCATAAGTTGCTTGGGGGAGGGTTGAAGTTAGATGGAATCGACTTTACCTCTACTGTTTTTCTAAGCTTTGTAAGAGAAAACTAGATAGTTAGTTCAATGGGTGGTCAGGCATCCTATGAGGCAAATCATTAAATTGTCAGACACATGCAAATAGACAGTTACTGAGTATTGAGGAGCAGATAAATAACTTTACAAGAATACATACGATGTTGTATAGACTTGTGTGCTGCAGAAATTCTGCATTTATTTTTTGGGTGCATAGGAGAAATTATGTAAGTTGATTGACAGTTTTAAAGACTACTTCAATGAAAGCAAAGAGGAAATTGTGCGAAGTGTAATAAGTAAGTACTTTGGATTTCTCTTAAACACTGATTATGACAGTCTTCTTATGCATCCTCAGATGATTTGATTAAAGACAGTCAGAGAGATTCAGCACTAACAAATGGTTTGAAGCTTGCTCTTGTTGTCTTCCAAGATGTGGTATGTTGTATTACTTTTATTGAGAAAACTGGCAGTTGACAGATTTTATTTTAGACAAATTTTGAATTAAAGAAGCGGAAAACAAAGCCACATTTTCTCTTCGCCATTGATGGGCTTGTGAAAACTGTTGTAAATTTGGCTCTTGGTGTGTTATCACCTGATATCAGTTATCAAGATGCTTTTGAGGCATCCACTACTCCTGTAATCACAATAACTGCTTCTGAAGACAGAAGGGAGCAGGCATCAAAGCCTATTGTTGCGACTTTTTCAGAAGGCACAGATGTAGGTGAGCTGAGATTACAAATTCGCCAGTTGTTGGATGAGAACACGAGGTAATTGGTTGAAGCAATACATTGGTTGTCAGTCTAGTCAATCTGTCTGTCTGTGTGTCAAACACTTTTTGTTTCTTATAAACAAATATACTAACACTAGAGCTAAAGTTCCGTAAACGGTTTTTACCCTGAAGGGCCTTGAAACAATTACAAGTTACATGAATCTTTATCATTGTTAGTGCTACTTCTGCTAAAGTCTTCCGTAGTCTTAATCTTGTTGACAATGGTAGTTCTAATGCATTTCTATAACATTACAGTCATTGTTTTCTTGCAGATAGTGAGTTGTTTCCTGTATCCATCCTGATACAATTGTGACAGACTATTCAGATATTTTGGAGCTGTCCATCCCCACCGAGTGAAGATCTCAAATACCAGAGGTTTGCATAAGGCAGCTGCTTCAACTACAACCACTCTTTCTTGAATTGGTTGTCTTTGATATCTTTTCTTCTGGCAGCAGCAGCTCTGTCTTCTCTTGCTATCTTGGGCATTAGGTCTTGATGCAAACAATGAACAACCACAATGTCCAGATCAGACATCTTTCCTCTTTGATTGTCAAAAAAGTGTAATACCAGGTTTTTACTGCTGATTAGAGTCAATATATCGATTTTGTACCTCTAATTTTTGACGCAGTTGTAAACTACATAAACATGCAGCCTACACAGCAGCAATTGAATTATATGTGTGGACTGGGCCCACCACCTGTTTGCACATCAAAGGACAATTTGTGGTTGTTGCCTACAACTCAGGTAGATGGGTGGGCTTCATTAACTTCTTTGTAATTGATTATTTTTTGAGATCTATGCCAGAAAGAAATCTTCAGCAAGTTTTTCTGTGTCTCAGGGTCTTTTTTAAGAGAGTTACTTTATTCCACTGCAAAACACTAGGAGGACTCTGAGAATGAAATCGAGGCTGAGAGCTACTTTTACTTACTTGAATGCTTTTCTCGTTTACATGAAAGACAAAGTAAATCAGGAAACAAGAAATCAACACAATCCATTAGTGCTGTGTTATTTTTATTGCTCAGAGCTTCTTCATCTGAATAGAAAAAGATTTTGTATTCCAACCTTAAACCCAGGGTGATAACAATGAACAGCTTGAGGTTGTGTCAAGATAGGTGAATTGTCAGAGCTGCCAAGGTTTTAGCATATATGAAGGGAATAGTGATACAAGGCTGTAGTTCTAAAACATGTTTTGCTTTCAACTCCAAAGTGCACTACTACTAAAACCACAAGGCACGTCAACATTTTACTTAGACAAGTCTGTGTTTCTAGACAGTCTTTGTAAGGCATCAAAGGGTTTAGGGTTATTAGTAGGTCTATTAGGTTGGCGGTATGGACATGTTCAATTGCTATTGGATAATGCACTATCTTCAGACCTTCTTGGTCTGTTTATTTACCTATTGCATCTGGCAAGGTTCCAGCAACTGTAGTTTCTCATTTCTTCATGACAGATGTTTCCAATTCATTCAGTTCAATATTGAGACATCATGATCACTTGATTTGTGAGGTCTCTGCTCAGTTTTCCACATTATTGACTCACATGTTTTACATGTTTCAAATGTATGACGTCACAAAGTCTTTGGTGTATGAGATGGGAGGCAGCTCAGCAGTCACCATACTTTCAGAAGAAGGTGTACACACCAGGGAGACCCTCTAAATCTTGCCTTATTTTTCTGTCACTCTTTATCCAGTCTTGAAATCTAGTCATGACAAGTATTCCAGTTTGCCTTCGTTGGCTTGCATCGATGACAGTTTGCTGTTGGTCTTGCCGATGACTTACTAAAGGCTTTGTCTGATTCGAAGCTGTCTTTGGCTAACATTAGCCTAGAAATTTGTCACAAGAAAGGTGAGCTATTACTAGGTTTGATGGTTAAGCTGCCAAGCTGTTCTTGTTTCAGTGTCCAAAAATTTTGCATAGAGATTTAGGTGTTCTCATGGGACTTGAGACATTTATCGTCCAAAACTGCAGCAAAGCTACAGAATGTAGTTAAGACCTTGCTCTTGCCTAGCTGATTTGAATGACTGTGAGAGTGCTATATACTTTCTACTGAGATATTGCCACATGCCTCGTGTAAATTATTTTGCTAGAGCAGTGCTTCCACAGGGACGTAGCCGGCAGTTTGGAAGTGGTCCGGCTGATGCACCGATGCGCATGCGCAGACAGACAAAAGATAATTTTTCTTGTGGTACATAGTAATGTAGTGACAGAATGCAACGTCTTGAGCATTATTGACGTACTAGTGAAAAGGCAGCCTGGTATAGAACCATAGCGCGTTGGGTCTGTGCAGAGTACGATGCAGCACATTTGGTAAATTCATAGACTCCCGGCTCAAAAGGATCTCGTTGGAAACAAGAAGTTCATAGGCAGATGAGGCATTAGAGGGAGGTGACAGAAGCAACACCATCTGGTTCCACTTACTATCCGCAGTTCTAAAACCAGAATGAACAGTTCTACGAGCTGTATACGTTCTTAATATGCGGGTCTGCAGGCACTTGATTGAATAAATTCTATTTAATCAGCTATGCCCTATTCCGTTGTCGGGAATGGTCTGTTGGTGAAAGTACTAATTTTGAAAAGTTGTCCGGTTAGAACCGGACCAACTAGACTGGTGGCTACGTCCCTGTTCCAGGTCTCTTTCAAGAAAGTGCTATAATTCGTGACACCCTAACTTGGATCGCGTATGCTAAGAGAATGGGCCTTACATCTCATCACTTGGTGACAGTATATGGGCACAAGGTGCACTGAAGATGAAATTTGGTGGACTTAGTCAGGTATGAATCCAACGTTCAATTTTGCTTGGTGCTCGGTTAATATTAATAGACATCTCAACTACCACTTTTATAGTATCAGCAAGAATCATCCTAGGAAATTCTTTCAGCAATAAGGTTTGTTAGTTCTATTCTACATTTATAGATCCCAGCAAAGTCATTAATAATAGATCCGTAGTTACTTTAATCTTGAACGCTCTTACCTTGATTGCTGAGTAGATATTGCCGTGAAACATCCGGGAACAACGTTTGTGAGTGACACACCTCTTAGGGACCTTGCCTCCCTCCTCCCCCCCCCCCGCAACATACTGTCTGCTGCTTTTGTAGCAGTCTAATTCTAGACTTTATGCGCTTCGTATGATTCGCCACAAAGGATCATCAGGAAATTGCTTAGATATTGTGTTCTTTGATTTGGAGTTTGGGCAAGATAATGAACCGGACATGCTTTTGGTGTGTCTAAGGAGTCTTGATACAGTGAAACGATGCGGGCAATTAGATGCTTATGTAGCTCTGAAGAGAAGAGAAACAGATGGAAAATGCAATCATGTAGTTTTGCTGAGTGATTCAACACTCACAGTCGTCTTCTTAGTTATTTTGTAACATTCAGACACTGGCAGTCAGCAGAGTGGTTTCTACAGAAATTAGCACTAAAGGCAAAAGCTGTTAGAGATGCCAAAATAGCACTGGAATCCCTCACTGACTACTATGTTCTGTTTACAATAATGTAACAGTCAAGTGATCCCAACGAAAATAGGCTGCTTCTCACAGGTAGAAATGGACAAATTTAGGGATAGGTTCCGTTTGCAAACCATTAGGTTTGAACTGATGAACAGTGTATTGTACTGATATGGATTTATTTTGTTTTGAAGATTTGTTTATTGTATATTTGAAGTTCCAGATCTGTAAAATAATCCATGTATCTGTCTTCTGTCTGTCTGTCTGTTTGTCTGTCTGTCTGTCTCTCTGTTTTTCTGTCTCTCTCTGTCCCTGGATGTTGCATGGCATCAGATATGGAGTGACCACGCTCTTCATTTCGACGCTTGACTGGGCTTGCTGTTGGTTTTCGGCTTTATTTGTGGATGTCGATTGCCTAATAGTAGACTGCTACTATCGAGGTCCTCTTCGGCGAGTTCTAGCTCATTTTCAATCGTCACACAACTTTGATGAGTGTCCAGGTGATTTTGTGAAGGAACATCGCTTGGTTAGATGCGAAGAGTGTTTACTTTGGTTCATTCGGGTAGGCCGACATTCATGTTTTTTGCGAAACGCTTCGCACAAGTATGCAAATTTGAATCCATCTACAGCAACAGAAAGCGGGGCGGTGCATTGCAGCGATTGCTTGCAGTCTAGCTCGAATGTACTCTCTCAATCAAACATATCACTAGATTCAAATTTCTCACCATTGTCTACAATGCATCTGGATTGTTGGGACTTCATAAATTCTTTGTCAGTGGAATTTGCGCCAGCAAGATCTGTTCGGCATATTCCTCAATGTCTCACAGCATCGTTCTAAGAGTGTTGTCTCATTCCACTGCAAAAGATTGAGGAGGATCCAGAGAGTGAAATTTGTTGGAAATTTTTTCCTAGAATGGTTCTTCATCCACACCCAAGAAAAGGTAAATCAGAAAATTGAGAAATAAAGGCAGTTCATCAGAGTTTTTGTCATTATCATTGACGTGAGCTCCTTCATCAGAAAGCAAAAAGGTCTTCATCAAAATCCAGCTTTGAGGTATGTCAAGATGGGTGAACTGTTAAGAGCTGCTAAGGTTCTAACATCTAGTGGTTTGGCAAAACCTTGGAGGGGACTGTTGACAAGTGGAAAACAAAGATATTTCTAGGCAAACTGCCTTGGACTCCATTTCCCAACATTACAGGACACATCAGCATTTCAACTAGACAAGTTTGTGTTTCTTGACAGGCTTCATAAAGGCCCTAGGGGTTCAGGAACAGGTCCATCTGCATGGTGTTATGAACATCTTTGATTGCTATTGAATAATGCACTATCTTCAGATCTTCTTTATTTGGTTTGTTCATCTATTACAGCTGGCAAAGTTCCAACAACTATAGTTCCTCTTTTATCAGCTTCAAGACTAGTTGCTTTGCCAAAAACAAATGGAGGCATTAGGCCAATAGCTATCGGAGAGTGTTTGAGAAGAGTAACAGCAGGATCTATGTGTTCTCAATATTGCGAAAGATTTATGACTTATTTTAGTTCCTTACAACATAAAGTAGCAGCCCCAGGTGAGGCAGAATTGATTTGCCACCATATCCAGTTATTGATTGAACAATATCCAACTTTGTCAGTTATAAAGACAGGCGTTTCCAATGCGTTTGTTTCTATATCCAGATATCATTTGATTCATGAAGTTGCCTTTCAATTTCTGGAATTGTTGAACCACGTTTTTCAAATGTATGGCAACACAAGCTCTTTGGTATATGAGATGGGAGATGGCTCAGCAGTTAACATAGCCTCAGAAGATGGAGTGCATCAAGGGAATCCCCTCTGGCTCTTGTCTTATTTGCTGTCAGCCTTCATCCAGGTTTGAATTCTGTTCAAGACAAATATCCCAGTTTGACTTTTTTGGCCTACCTTGATGACATTTTGTTGTTGGTCCTGATAACGACCTAATGAATGAATGAAGGCTCTATCTGATTTGAAGTTGTCTGTGGCTAAAATTAACTTAGAAATTTGTCAAAAGAAATGTGAGATATTTGTTGGCTCTGATTCTAACATTTCAAGATTGCAGCACTCTGGAACCTTTGCAAAAGAAAAGGAGCGTCGCATTTGAGAAGCGGGAAAATGAGTGTAAGGAAGAATCTTGTGCAAGACTAAAACTCCTGCAAATGGCTAGGAGAGGTCATACTCCTGATGATTATAGACTTGCATCTATGTGCTTGATCGTCATGTGTAGTGAATGCAGTCGTATGCATTACAGTATACTGTACAGTGAACTCAGACCTTGTGTCAACGTGAATTCAACGCGCGAGTGTCAACTTATTTCGTTCTCTTTCTCACAGCACTAGCTAGAGTTTGCACGAACTCACCAGTACGCTGTGCCATTATTGTCGCTAGTATTCGTCATTATTATTGCACCATGATACTTAAGACAACCTCAAATACGTTTTGACAGCACAAGCACTCAACACGAGTACGTATCTATCATCTCACAATGACCGCAGCTTCACCTGTGATGGTTGTTTACTTACCCGGGTGTGCATCGATTATGTTTGCTACTTCTACTTCTACTTACGATGGTGGCAAGCTATCGGGTTACCTGTCTTCTTGTCCGCTTTCAAGGCAGCAGGCGATCTCAAAGCTTCAGAGACACTGTTGCTGAGCTCGAACCTGTATGGTCTGATGCTTCCCAGCAAATCTTCTTCATCCTGCGATTCGTGCAATGACGGAATGTTATCATCACGTAAAAACCTCCACAGGGCTCTTCAAAAGAATAACTGTTGCTGCCATTGCATCTACCTTAGCAGCGTTGTGCCTTGGATATGAAGATGTAGTCATTTTACAGGCTGCTGACTATACAGACGCACACGTGTCTCCCGTCTGTGACGTGTGCACTACACTGCACTCGTTACCGGAACTTGAAGAACCGGAAGCAACCTTGACCTGCTATTTCTCAGCGAAGACTTAACTTAAAAATCTAAAACTATTTTTCTGTCATGTATGCAACTAGAACTATCGATCTCCAACATCAAGAATTTTTGATTGTGCATTGCAGTTACCCTGTAAAGTTTAAATCAATAAAACAATCTGTCTGTCTCTCTGTCTGTCTGTCTGTTTGTCTGTCTGTCTGTCTGTCTGTCTGTCTGTCTGTCTGTCTGTTTTATTCAATAAATCTTCTATTTAATACAACAGCTGAGCAATGCAAATAACTCAGATGAGCCCCAACTACTACGATACCAACCTATAACGCTAAACCATAGAACAATTAAACCTAAATGAACTACTCTCTGTTTGCGTTCACTGTGTATTTATAAAAATCGCTATAACTCCTGTGTCCTTTGTCGGTAAGCGACGATCTTGGCATTATTCGAAAGCGCAAGAGCTCGGATTTCTTGTAGACGCTAAACATAGCATGTAAATAAGACACACGCAGGAGGATAAGGTTTTGCATATCAAAGACCATTAGTCTATTAGAACGTTATGGTTACAATATGATTACAGATAAGTGGTCACATAAGCAGATGCCATGACAATTACTTCATTACTATTAATTACTCTAGTGCAAAGCTTCATGCATTCAGCAACGCTTGGTCGTGTTTGTCTGGGCTTGGCTGGTCAATGTAACATCACTATCAACTTCGGTCACTTCGTAGTCGTCATCTATCTTATTTGTGATGTTATAGCTCTCCATGATGTCTTTCCTGCATCCCATCTCTTTTCTAGAAATTTTCTTCTTCTTTTTTTCTACGTGTTTTGCAGATATTGTAAGTCACATTAAAACACATCTGTGTCAGTAACAGTAAATCCAGGAGTCACAGTAAACAAGCTATTGATGTCATAATCACTTTGTAGGTCACAGGCAATTAGTTAAGTGTTTCTAAACCAACACAGGTGCTTCATTACGTAGTTCCAGATTCACAGTGAACGGAACGGAGAGCAGTAACTACCACTATGATTATATACTGCTCTAGTGAACAACTGTTGAATGTTTCTGTCTGTCGTTGATCCAACTTGATTCTTTGTCTCACACTCACAAGTAGATATTCAGATTCCAAATGGCATTGGGCAGCTCAGCCTCATCAAAGCTGCTAAACGGTATCTGCTAGGGTTGAGTGCAAGTTTCTCAGATGATGGGAATGCCTGGAGCCAAGAGCCATTGCCCCTTCCATGACGGCAATGTTGATACAAAAGAGTAGGCAGCACAGGTAGAGGAAGACATCACAACGTGCAGAGCCACTATAGAATACACCTAGGGCTGATGTCGACGCGAGGTAAAGTTGCGTACAGTCCATGATGACGACGCTCAAACAAAGGAAATATTGGCACAAAGACACGAAGAGAGAAGTACCAAACAGTAAATTGTAGACAGCAGACTGTGCAAATGAACAGGTGAGCAAACAGACGATCAAAAACGAAAGGGGCTCCAATTGCCAACAGAGTCATAAAAGGTGTTAGTGGCCGAAGCCACATACGATGACTTGGACGATGACTCAAAAACTCTCTTTGATCCTTGAGACAAACAGACTAGAAATGTGTGTATGCACTCTTCATCCTGTCTGTCTGTCTGTCTGTTTGTCTGTCTGTCTGTCTTTTCCAGATATTTTTATAAATGAATGTTATTGCAACCAAAGTTATTTAAAGTGTTTCAGAGACCCAATAGGGTCAATATACCTTGCAAACTAACATATGCAAAACTGAGTATGGTAGTTCTTTACATTAATTAATGGAGCTCATAGATAAAAGGTGTGATAGTTTTCTGGCAATAGTCTTAGCATTGCAACGTTGTAGTGCTGTTGAGAATTATTTTTTCCAGTAACACATAAATTCTTTAGCATTATTTTGCCATCATCATCCATTGACTTGGTTGATAGTTCTTGTAGGTATCTGGTGGCTCGTTCTCCCCAATAGCCAAAATGCTCAAACACAAGTGGAACAAGTGTCTGTCTGTTTGTCTGTCTGTTTGTCTGTCTGTCTCTGAAGTGAATGTCTTAATGAGCTGCAAATATTTCACCACAAGGAACCACTATTCAGGTATGCAGAGTCAGAATATCGTTCAGGCATTGTTTTTTGATTTGGAGTCTGGCAAAGATATTGAACTGGATATTTCTTGGAATCTTGATATCGTCAAACTATAAGGGCAGGTAGATGGCTATGCAGCATTGGAGAGAAGAGAAAAAATGGAAAAAATACAAACAGGAAGTTTGCTGAGTGGCTCAACACCACAATCATCCCTCTATCTAGTCTTTGAACGTTTTGATTGCTGGGGTGAGTCAGCAGAATGGTTTCTACAAGAACCGGCAAAAAAGGCAAAGCTATTGGAGATACTAAATCAGCAACAGAAGTTTTCACTGACTTTTGTTCTATTACAGACATGTAACAACCAAATGATGTTACGAAAAATATCTTGCCTCTCACCTGGTCGAGTAGAGATAGACAAATTTAGAGACAGGGATATTCAGTTTTTGATCCATTAGGTCTTGAATTGATGAACAGAGTAATGGGCTGAGGTGGATTTGTATATTTTTGAAGATTTGCATGTGTTGTATTAAAGTTTAAAGTCAATAAAACAATCTGGCTGTCTGTCTGGTGATTTAGATAGATTATTTGACTTTGACATTCATGGCCAAGTCCATTAGCTAATCTACGACTTTGTTGTTTGCAAGGACTGGTTTGCTTTCACAAATTCCTAGCGTATGTACAAGTAGAGTCTATGAGAATGAGTGTCCGTCTGTCTGTCTGTCTGTCAATACATATATTTTTCATATTTGAATTAGGATACAATAGCAAATGGCTAACTACATATCTCCTATAACAATAAAAGCAAGAGAAAACAACTAACAACTAAATACAAGATATATTTAACTACTAATTGATTAAAAGGGATCATGTGATCCCTTTTCTATAGAACATCTACAAGTCTGGGCACTTGGCCTTTCCCGACAAGGCATTACTGATTTTCTTCAGAAGTGCATTGGCATTGCAACGTTGCAATTGAGTGGCAATTATTTGATGCCAATAGTCTTTAAACTCTGCCCTGTTTGATTTTCCAAAGTCATCCTTTGATCGTTTTGACACGTTTTCTAAATATGTCTCTGTCTTCTTTGCCCCATCTTCCAAAATGTTTCAAGACTAGTGGAACCACTCTCACAGACAACGCACCAGGATGTTTTTCTTTCTCATAGCGAGCCAACTTCCTGTCTTCCCTTCTAGCAGCGGCTGCTCCCTCCATAGTGGCTGACGTTGGAAATATGTTTGAACTCCGTGGATGAGTAAGTGCTATATCTAACTCTACATTGGAACCAATACCAGTATCAGAAACAACAATGTCTGTGCGGCTGTCAGATGTAGCATATCAATCTTTTGGCTCTTTTTTGTATTGAATTTTGAGATCGTGTAGACACTCTGACCACGCAGACATGATCGAGTCATGTGACCACACAGGACCACCCTTGTTTTGCATGTAATCTGATGATATCCACTTGAGTCTCCAGTTGCTCGTCCACAGTCACACGTCTGAATATTATCACACAAAGGCAAGGGAAGTCCAAGTCTCAGGTAAGCCGCCAACCGAAATTCGGAGGGTTTAAATGTACTTCGTCATACTGGAATCATAAATCCACCTTTGCCATTCTGGATTACAACAATTGCAATAATCAACAGACAAATAATTCTAGCTTGACCACCCAGTATGGTTGAATGACATACAATGCAGTATATCTTTTTCTTCTCTTCCTTTGACCCAACCAGTCTCCAGCAAATGTACTTGGGCCTAAGAGGTTCGTCCCAAGTGTACAATATAGACTTTTCAGGCTGAAGTATGTGTGTCTGACCAGAGTTACTAAAGTCACAGCAGTACTTAAATTGGACATTTAAATAAGGAACTGTGAATTACTGTAGCCCTTGCCAATTTAAACCATTTAGTCCATGGCCTTGTCTACATGGGATTACAAAGAGGTTGGATAAAATTGACGTAGAGATATTGATAGGTCTTTGCTGTTGTAGGGCACATCAAATCAGTGAGCTTCTCTGAAGTAGGAATAGCAGACAACCAAGCGCCTGCACCTTTACTTTGCAGAAACCGAAGTCTAATGCCATCTCGAAGTGAAGTTGCGTTCTCAATTAAGCAAGTAGCTTCCAGTTTAGCATTTCTTCTAAGAGCTTGTGTTGAAGCCTCTTTTGACTCAGACAACAGCTCCAATAAGGATTAGGATGGTGGTACAACTGAATTTAGTGTCTGACCTAGACAGCTAAAAGAGGGTGTTGACATGACAACTTTGTGTATTTCAGGTTTCATATGTGGAAAATGAATGGCCAATTCATTCGAAGAATGAGCCCATGAAGCCAGGAAGGCTGATGAAGCAACTGATTGAACCCATGGCATACCAAAACCACCATACTTGATTGGGTGGGTTGCTTGGTGCCATACGGTGTCATCTATTGAGTTGCAACCAAGCAAATTGGTAAATGTTGACCTCGATTGAAGATCGTGAAGATCAGCTGCTGACTTGAGAAGTTGTGGTGTTACTGAACGAGCTAAGTGATTAATTCGAGGAATGTGACAGAATCTTAGTAATAGCATGGCACTTTGAATATTGTCCAGCTCAGTCAGCTGCTTGCAAAGGTTGTCTCATGATTTTGCTGTCTCAACACAGTACTCTTGTATAAACTGAACCTTTCCAATTGGGATGCCTAGAATTGTTGAACCACTATAGTTGATTGGGATAGTGGTCTGAGAGCTTATCTGACTAGAAAGTGGTGTAGGGCTATAGATCTCACATTCGTGATCACCTCTAGATCACCTGTCATTGAGCAGAAGAGCAAATGTCGAAAGGGGCGCATAAAGCACCGCTGAACAAAACTACGTGTTTTTCTTTTTTAGGGCTTGGGAGACTTTAATAACTATTGGAGACCATTTGCAGAAAGAAAAGGAGTTGTAACTGTTAATTTGATAATAGTATATAGCATATAATTGTAAACGATCTAAACTGAGTCTTAAGGACTCTTTTAAATAAAACAGAAAAAATGTATGTATGTATGTATGTATGTATGTATGTATGTATGTATGTATGTATGTATGTAAAGCAACTTCTATATGGGCAACTAGGAGAAGGGCAAAGACTCCAAGGAGGACCAAAATTGAGGTCTAAGGACTCTTTAAAAAGTCATCTGAAGTGCTGTGACATCAACCCTTCTAGCCTTGAGGCCTTTGTGAAAGACAGAGCTTTGTGGTGACGCTGTTATCAAACATCCTCACATGAGTTTGGGCAACAACGTGTTCAAGCTGCTGAAGTCAAGAGACAACGTCGTAAGCAACTACAACAACAATCATCTACCATAAATCCATCTCTACAGTGTCCAACGTGTTACCTATCTTGCCACTCAAAAGCAGGCATCTCCGACGTAAGAGACACTGAAGAAGGAGTCATCACCGAAAGCGGTGGACATACCATCATCATCATGTGTGTGTGTGTATGTATGTATGTATATATGTATGTATGCGGCTCAATTGGTTAGAGTGTGCAATTGGAGATTGGCAACATCTGGGACCTTTGGGTCAGAGTTCAAGTGTGGGATGGCCACATACATAAGTTCCCTTGGGCAAGGAACTAACATACAATTGCCTCTCTCTCTGGAGTGTCAATTCTGTTAATACTGCAAGTATGAAGTACATAGTGACATAGAGTGACATAGAGTGACTGCTGATGGTGTTAGATTACAACGTATCATAACAAGTACTGAGTGGTTGCAGTATCTAACCTGGGCCTTAGGGGCTCTTGTAGAAAAAAAATGTATGTATGTATGTATGTATGTATGTATGTATGTATGTATGTATGTATGTATGTATGTATGTATGTATGTATGTATATTTATGTCTTTGTCTCTCTCGTACATGTTCAAACTTCATACAATAGCAATAAACGCTTGAAGTTCTTCTAGATCAACTATTACATTGTTTCAATAGAATAGTTCTAACTAAAGGGACATACATGTCTTTGTCTAAATCATTGAATTACAACTTGAGTCATCTTGATTGGATGTGCTTGGAATCTACCTTATGAATATGCTGACATTGCACTTCTGCAGTTGCATTGAAATTCTTTTCACCAATGGTCCTTGAAGTCTGCTGTCTTTGAACACCTTGTTGTGACTTTTGATCTTTGGATAAACTGTTTAGATAGTTCTCTGCCTTCTCATCTCCCAAAGTACTAAAAAAGTAGAGGAACCACCTGCATGAACATATCACTTGACCTGGGTACGTGTGTCTCCGGGGCAAAGCAACCTCCTTTCTGTCCTCTTTCTGGCAGCAGCTTCATCACTCAAAGCAGATAAAGGGAAATACTTCAACTTCAAGGATAAGCTATAGCTATGTTTAGCTTGACATTGGAACCAGCCTCAGCATCAAACACTGACTATCTGGGTGGCATTCCAGAGGTAGTGTACTTGTACGTTGAGTCCATCTTGTGATATATTCATAGGCTGGCCAAACAGTCTGGCCTTGTTGCGTATGATGGAGTTGTGTGTTCAGACTAGTCCGGCCACTTCCAGTTGTACATGTGATTTGATTGTAGCCGCTAGCATCAGTGGTTGCCTTGTCACAGTTACAAGCTAATGTCATCACTGAATCGAAAGTAAACCCAACCTTAGGAAAGTTGCCAAGTGATGTCAAGTCGATCATCGCTGTTGAGGTACAGTACTGATTTCTTGGCTTTTTCTTATAATGAAGCTGAGGGTCTCTCAAACATTCACACCGTTCTGAGACAAGGTCGTTATGTTCTTGAACAGGACCGCCATCAAGCTTACAGGTAATTAGATGGTAACCATTTGCATCCACTATTTGACCACAGTTGCTGAGAGATACAATCAGCAAATGGCATTTGGTGACCGATCCTCAGAAACGCCGCTACTTGAAACTTGTTTTATCCATTGTGAACGATCCTGAGGTGGGCACACTCTCTAGCCAGGCTCCAGCTCCCTTGCTTTGTAATGAATGAATTCTGGCAGCACCACGGGCTGATCTTGCATCTTCCAAAGCTACTGATGCTTGAGGTTGTCTAAGTCCTGTGTCAGCTGGTGCTGTAATTTCACAGGCTTGTCTGATAGGTTTTGAAGGCTTGGGGTTCTTTCTTGTTCATCACTCCAAGATGGCGACAAAGGCAGGGAAGTGTTTGCTGATTGTAAGTGATATGCCAAAGACTGAGGGGATGGAGGTGGCTCTGATATCAGAATGTTGTCAACTACCTTTTTTGCATTTGGGAAACGGATGGGTAGTTCATGATAGTATCACCCCAGCATGATGCAAAGACTGCATGCAGGAGATGTCACTTCTGCCATTGTCAAACCAAAACCCCTGTATTTGATTTTCAGTGTGGCTTGCCTCCACTATCACTCATCAATTGTAGCCATATTCAAGATGTTGCAAAATGTAGACTTTGTCAGAGAATTATGAACTTTAGCTGCTGGTTGGAGACAAGAGGGAATGACTGAGCGGGCTAAATGGTTTATGGCTGGCACATGACAAATCCTCAGAAGGAGAAGTTCACTCTGTGTGCCATGCAGCTTGGTCACCATGTTGCAAAGAGCCTGGCCAGACTTAGAGGTTTCTACGCATCTTGATTCAATATATTCTGGGCAGCCTGGAGATGTTCCTAGGATATCCATTCCTTTAGTCACCACTGGAATGTCTGATCTGACTTGAGATGACAACTCTCTTCGATAATACAGTTTACATTTGTGGTTGCAGACAGATAGGTTTACTTGCTTTAGAGATATTTTGATATCTCCAAACGCTAACAAACAGCAAGTACTTGTCTGTATGACATATATGTCATCAAGGTAAGCAAGAATGGTTGTATTGGGATGATTTTCTTGTAGATCAGCCAAGAGAGGATGAATCAATGCTGCAAATAATGCTGGCCCCATCGGGTCACCCTGGTGTACCCCTTCTTCTGACTGTATGATGACTACTGACTGATTCTTGACGTATACAAGAGGTGAAGGATTTGAATACATCTGAGTGACATGGCCAGTCAATGTTGGAAAATATTCGAAACTTTCTTTAGGAGACACCTTCTGCTGACAGAGCCAAACACATTGCGTACATCTGTCTTTAACACTGACACGTTGAATTTTGCTCCATCAACAACTGTACATGATGAGTTAATTATTCGGTCCCTCCTGCTTTTGCCACCCCATGCTGAAAGAGCTGAAATGCTCAGAGAAAGAAGCACATTCCTGCCGACAGATTACCTTTGCAGCTATTCTTCTGAGCGTCTCTCCTATGGCAATCGGACGAGCATCCCCATTAGGTTTAGGCAGAGCAATGAGCCTTGAAGCAGACATCAAAGGTACGACATTATGTGGTATCTTTCCCTCCGAAATGAGTGAACAAATAAGGTGAAGAGAATCAAGATAATTACAGTTGCTCAGAATCTACTGGAAACGCTCGTACCTCCATCCTGAAGGACCACAACTCGATCCTCTTGGTGATTTTTTCAGAACATCACACAAAGTTGACTTGTCCAAGCTGAATTGCTTGCTTTCTGGAGTATGAGAATCTTGCAATATAGTTGGAGCAACGGCTGATGGATGCTTAGACTTCAATTTGGTTACTGTTTCATCTGTCTGGAGCTAAACCGTTACTTGTTAGTACCTTGGCAGCTCTTGATAATTCACTTGCTTTGATAAGCCTGAGGGCTACTTTGCTTTTTTTCTTAGCTGTCTGTCTGTCTGTTTTTCTGTCTTATTTCACTATTGAACTATAGGTAAAAACTGCTAAGCTAAATGTCCATCAACTGAGACATACAGATCGAATACTACTAAAACTCTAATGAATGATGTTCTGAAGGTCTTTGTCTGTCTGTCTGTCTGTCTGTTTGTTTGTCTGTCTGTCTATGTAATGTTCCTAAAGCAACTGCATACTAGTAACTACATAAAGGGACATAGATGTCCCTGTCTAAATAATTAAAGAGCAACTTGTGTCTGATTGTCTGTCAACGTTCTTCACTTGATGGCTGATCTTCTTTGATAAAACTTTAGCATTACATGATTGTAGAGCAACTGATAAGCATCGCCTCCAATAATTTTTGAACTGGCCTCTGTTTTTCTTGCCAAATTCGTCAACCGATTTCTCAGGCAGTTGATGGAGGTACTTGTGAACCTCCCAGCCCCAACACCCAAAGTGTTCCAGTACTAAAGGAATCACTTTTGCGTGTCCTCCTGCTACTAGTATCTTGTCCTTATACTTTTTTTCTTTCAGTTCTTCTCTGACTTGTGCTGCAAACCCATCTTGCTCTGCTGCTCTTTCAATTATGTCTTGATTCCAAGGGTGAGCCAGTGAAATATCAATATCATACGATGTTCCAATGCAAGCATCAAAACTGAAATGTCTGGTCGGTCGTTGCTGTTAGTGTAACGATCTTTTAACTTGACATGACGAGGGATTGAAAGAGTTCTTAAACAATCAGCCCAGACACCAGTGATGGCGTTTTGTGACCAAACAGGGTCACCCCCTGTTTTGCAAGTAAGGAGGTGAAAACCGTGTTCATCAAGCCTTCGACCACATTCACACTGCTTTAATGAGACGACAGTGGCATACTACAACCCAACCTCACGTGTTGCCAAACGGTAATCACCAGAACTAAGTGCAAACTTCGTGGAAGTGGGAATAGCATCCAACCATGCCCCTGCACCCCTCCCTTGCAGAGATCTCAGACGAGTCTTATCTCTCATAGACTTCAATTCTTGTATAAATGTTGAGAGTGTATGCTTGGTACGCTCCAAGCTTAGTTTGCATTGGAGATATTTGGTGTCACTAAGGATGTCTGCTAAAGAATGGTTGTCAGGAATAGATGACTTTAACGCTATGCCCATTCTTCCTTCAATTGGCAGACCAAAGATGTCATTAGCAATAGAAGGGAACCGAGCAGGAAGTGCTTGAATAGATTGTGCCCAACCTGCTACGAAAGCATCAGCAGACAACGACTCAATGTTGGTCAATCCATATCCACCATGCCTAATGGGCAAAGTAGCTTGAAGCCATTGCTTGCTGGTTGGGTCAGGGCACTGAACTAACCGTATAAATGTTGACTTTGTCAAACTGTTATGAGCCTGAACTGCTGAACGTACGTGTTCTGGGTTCACAGATCTGATGAGATGATTCATATGTGCGACATGACAATATCTCAGAAGTAAACACCCACTTTGCACATCCTCTAGTGACAAGAATTGATCACAGAGAGTCTGACCTGATTTTGCAAAATCCAAACAGTTCTCTGCGATATATTCCACGTGGCCAACAGCAACTCCTAAAATCGTGGTACCATAAGATGATACTTTAATACCTTCAGGCCTCTGTAGGGAACAAATCTTTGTGCTACCAAACAGTTCACACTTCTCCATAGAAATATGCAAACCAATGGCAGAAAGCGATGCCTTCAAGGCATCCAGAGCTAAAAGAACATCTGCATGAGAACCGATCACAAACACATCATCTAGATATGCCAGCAATTGTGTGGCAGAATGGAGTTCCTGAACTTTTGCGAGGATTGGCTGTATAGCAATTGAAAAAAGAGCTGGTTCCAGAGGGTCCCCCTGATGAACTCCCTGTTGTGACAAAAGGTTAAAACTGGAAGAACCTTGTTGAAACATGGGAGGACTACTCTGTGAATACAGACTAAAAACATGCTCATACAAATCTGGAAAAGACTTTGCCGTTTCATCAAGAAGGCAGGATCTGTCCAAATAATTAATTGCATTCCTTATGTCAGTCTTGACGATTACCGAGTCAGGATGTGAGTCCAATAGCAGCTGTAAGTGATGGACGAGCAGTGCTGATCCACCTTGAACTGCAACTCCATGTTGTAAAGGAGAGAAGAACTGAGCAAAAGAATTCTTCTTCTGGATACAGATAGTTTTGGCAGTCAATCGCCTCAATGACTCTCCAATGGCAATGGGCCTTACATCTCCATTTGACTTCGGAATAGCAATTAGGCGAGATGCTGAAAGAAGGGTTGATGCACCGGAAGGTATCCTGCCTTTGGCAATCATTGAACAAATACAGTTGATTCACATTCAGCTAAGATCTTCAGGTGTTCATACCGCCATCCAGATGGTCCTGTGCCTGAGCCCCTTGGAAGACTATTAACTTCTGTTAGAAATGAAGCTCTAGACAACTCAATAGGGTTGAAGGAATCTGCATACTGATCTCTCACAATGTCATACATTTCTGCAATGCAAATAATTATATATATATATATATATATATATATATATATATATATATATATATATATATATATCCCGGATGTATGGCTGGCATTGCCGCGAGAATTGTTGTAGCCGTCAATTGCTGAAGGAACAAGAGAAGAAGAGGTCGTCATCTTTTCAGACTGTGCCATTGTGGCTTTTGCCACTCTGGCTGTCTGCGTCAGTCCTTCTTCTGGTGATGGGACCCCATTTGAGGAATGAACGCTTTTTTCATTGGCTTTATTGTTGGGTGGGCAACTGTCAATTCGTCGTAGTCGTATTGTTCGTATTTTGTTTGTCTGTTGGAGTATACAGGTCAACGGGAACATGGAGTTTGCCGCATCATCACCCTACTTCCAGCGCTCTGCGTGTTCTGCTTTACATTTGTATTGTTTCAACGGCTTTGACTGTTTGTTGCAACTGTACTTATTTCTTGCTGCCTCATTTGTCATCAAGTGGAACAGTTGATCTTGTTCCTGAAGCTTGCCGCATCTTCAACACGTACCCAGCGCTCTTCAGGATTCTTTGCTCATCTGGTTTGCTTTTTTTGATTTCTCTTTCTTGGATTCTTTTCTTTTTAACTCTGATCATTGCAGTCGTATGGAATATTGGATGTTGCCGCACTTTCACCCCTTCTTCAGCGCTCTTCAATTTTTCATCTTCTGCATTGTTCATGTTCAACCTTTCTTCTGTTCTTTTGATGTGGAGACTTCTTTCTGTCTTTGTGGCAAGTGGTGCAGTTGGGCAAGATCCTGAAGTTTGTCGCACAATTACCCTTCTTCCCGCGCTCTTCAGGCCTTCTTCCTCTTCTTCATTCACTTGCTGTTTGTTCTCTGGTCTAGACTTCTTCATCCTCATGCCGTTTATAGCAGATGAACTCAGACTGGATTCTGGAGCATGCCGCACTTCAACCCTATTTCAGCGCTCTTCAGGCCTCTTTGTTTATCTGCTGTACCATTCTATAACTCTTCTCTGCTATATAGTGCTCTTCTTAGTTTCTTCTTTTTGTCTTGTACGCGGACAGTACAGTAGCTTGTATTTTGGATGTAGAGT
The DNA here is from genome assembly GCF_963422355.1 of Corticium candelabrum. NCBI lineage: Eukaryota > Metazoa > Porifera > Homoscleromorpha > Homosclerophorida > Plakinidae > Corticium > Corticium candelabrum. The sequence goes on from NC_085095.1 coordinate 4,812,981, forward strand.
ATAAATAAATACATACATACATATATATATATATATATATATATATATATATATATATATATGTATGGAGTCTAACTACAACCAGTGTTTGTGAACTACTGGTAAGCTAAACTCGAAACAAAACATGAAGGAACTAATAACTCTAAAAACTCTAAAAGCAGCCATTTAGTACATGCAAAGCCCTCAGTGTCAGCTAGTGGCTAAAGTACTGAGTGGCATAAAAGTCACATCTGTTGTCTCCAGTCAGTGAAGATGACTTCTTGGAGATGACGTTGGTGTTGCACTTTTGGAGTTCGACTGAAAAGCATTGCTCCAGAAGTCAATAAAGTTTGCTGGATTTAGTCTTCCTCCTTCATCTGATGACTCCTTTTGCTATCTTTTAAAGAAGTTCCATCCATCAATCCCCATGCTTCATAGTGTTCCATTACTAATGGAATTGTACGGACGATTGAACTGTGTCTGTCCATCCATCCGTCCTTCTGTCCATCTGTTTGTCTGTCTGTCTGTCTTACTATGTTTGTCTGTTTGTTTGTTTGTTGGTTTGTTTGTCTACTTTGTTCTGTTTGTGTCTTGCTAATGTGTTCATTTGTCTGTTTCTGTATGTGTGTATGTATTTTTGATTTATAAGAAGTTACCAGTAAACAACATCTATTTTGTGTCTTCCTGTTTGTTTAGTTCATGTTAACTATGTATTATGTCTTTCTTTGTGGTTACTTCTATTGTAAGATTTGTTGAATGCCAATTACAAGTATTTTATTCTATTTTCAGGCTAATGAAACAACTTGTTGAAGTGCAGCAGGCTCTCAAGCAACAGCTTCAATCTAATTTAACTCACCACAAACGTATGTTGGCTGAACAAAGGTACAAGCACAGTGACTAAACAAATTCTGGCCTAATTGATGATTTGTTTGTATACAAAACTCTTTAGTTCTCCTCCATCATCTTCTTCAAGTAGAATTTTAATCTTTTCATAATTAATATAGATATTGACTAAGCTTTTGTAGGTACAACTGATAAGTTGGATGCTTGTCCTCCTGATCCGCAGCTTGTTCAATGGCTTCAATCTCTAAAAGTTGAAAATGAAGTCATCAGCAAGGTACGATTAAAACGTCTTCTATGTATCTGTAGGAGATAGTATAGTAATTGCTACAAAAGTTTTAATGACTTGATGAGAGCTATCCTACGCACTAGACTTTCTGAATGTACTTTCAATTGTCAAACTATATGCATTTCTGCATTTTAATGATACATTTCATAGATTCATTGAGTTGTTTTGCGCTGTAAGATTTGATTTTTGTGACAAACAGACTTGCTACCATATTCAACACACACACACACACACACACACACACACACACACACACACACACACACACACACACACACACACACACACACACACACACACACACACACACACACTTGCACACACACACACACACACACACACACACACTTGCACGGACACACATGCACACGCACGCACACACACACACACACACACACACACACACACACACACACACACACACACACACACACACTTGCACAGACACACCTGGTAGGTGATTTGGATGATGGCAACTGTCACTGGCAGCAAGACAGTGATAGCCTGAGTTATTTAGGACTATAATGAACTGCATCATGTTAAACCGTTCTGATTTTAAGATTTGCTTCATATCTTGCTTTAGTTTGCTCGTCGTCGTTAATTTGCTCCATGTGTCCGTGGGTTGGTTCTTTATGGTTTCCCAGTTCAATCTGCACTAATTTGTACACTGTTCAGGCCGTGCATGACCACCACTGCAACAGCAGCTACAAACTTTCACACAGTAAGTGACGAAACGTATGCAAACTGGGCGAAAAGCAAGCTTTGTAGTAGCAGATGCTTTTGCTAGTCAAGATATTATTGAACTTTTCTGTCAGACACCTCGAGGAGGTGCAACTGATTTGCCTGACAACAGACATACGTGCGTCCACATTCACACACAGACACACACAGACACACACACACACACACACACACACACACACACACACACACGCACACACACACAGACACACACACACACACAGACACACACTGTTGATTGAATGTTCTCTTTTAGTTTGTTTACGAGCAGTTCACATATAGCGATGTTATAAACTGTGTAACTTACGACGACCTCTGTCGACTGGACATCAGGTAAGTATCACTCACTTGCTACATGGAGGATGGCACTTCACACTAACTCACGCTTCATGCAGGGGTGGTCCTCGCTGTCGTATATGGCAAGCAGTCCAGAGCTGCCGAGAGGAAGAAAATGGTTGATGGCTACAATGTCAACGCCACACTAAGATCGAACTAGGTGCATTGGCCGTTGTTTCTACCTTTCCCATTGAAGTTTACATTTTATTGAATACTGCTGAATAGAATCTTAGTAAAGGTTCAGGCTTGGATTTTTTGTTTTTTTTTATTTTACTGAAACGCCAGATGCTTTACCTTTGGAAGTGACCCTGCATGCCATAATAGACTTAGCAACAAATTGGTAATTGAATTGGTACATATATGTATCTCAATGCTCTATCTGTTTTACAACTGAATACTCTCTGCCATCAATGCCTAAATGTCATAGAAGAACTCTGCCACGGTGTCTTCTACACTATAATCCTAGAACCCGCGATGTAGCGCGTCTCTTTCATAATATTTGACTTGCCAACGTTTTCTTTGCGACGTTGACATTGATGACAACGCTCGTATTTGTTGCACTGTTCGTGGAGCAGGATGTCCTGCTTGTTGTCGAACTCGAACTCTTCGGCTTCACGTTGGCGTTTATTGTTGACTGAATCAAACCACGACTGTTCCAAGTTACGTTGACCATCCAGTCTTACACCGCGACGAAGCCTCTCCTCGTCACGCAACCTAAAGAGAAGCATACCGTGAAATTATTTCTATTGTCTTTTCTGTTTCAATGTGGAAACGAGCTGTTCTCATTTGACTTACTCTCGCTTTGTTCGTTCGAGCATTTTCTGGTCCTCTTGCCTGTCCTGTCTGTGTCGTTTGAGTGCTTCTTCTGTTTTCTGGTTTTCAGCACATAATTGGTCATGAAAGATGTCTTGAGCTCGACGTCGACTTTCACGTAGCTTTGCTTCCGTCGCATCATGTATTCCAAAAATTGGTTGCGCCGAGTCGGATTCAGCAGCTGGTAATTCTTCGGGCTTGTAACAGACCTGAATTAGAATAAAGCAGGTAGTATAGGTCGACTGCATGTGCAAGGGCATCTCGATGTGCAAGGGCATCTCGATGATACAAGAGCAAAGGTGTGACTACCACAGTATATACATTTTCTGACATACAGGGTTGCATGCATGGATGATGTGTTTCAGTAATTTCAGTAAACGGCATTCAGTCGCAGTAGAGGATTGGCAACGTTAGAAGAGTTAGCCTTGGACTCCATAGCGCGTCACACTCTGTTCAAAAGAAGCCAAGGTTCTCCACAACGAAACACGCTTAATTGACATACAAGTTACAGTTACAGAAGAATAAAGCAGCTATATGGCGTTAATTAATGTAGGTTTGCCAAGGAATCCACACCCTGCTACCCGGGGATTCAAGTTTCTTGACAATGAAACCCACTTTAAAAAGAATCAAATGAGTTTCAGCGCGATCAGTGCACGGACTGTATTCAGTATGTACAAGACGTGTTGTGGTGCATGTGTTGTGTTAAATTGAGTCACTGTTAAATTCAGTCAGATGTTAATTAAGTAAAAAGACTGTCAAATTCAGTTTGGCGTTGAAAGAACAATGTAGAATAGTGTCCTTGATCACTTAGTTAGGTTGTCTTTTTAACACACGTACCATTCGCCCCGACTGTTTTCTTCAGTGTTCTCTGTTAAATTCAGTCAGATAGCGCACATTAGATGTTAGACAAAATGGCCACTTCTTTGTTGAAGTGCAACCAACAGACATCCGACACCCGCTCTCTTTGCTTCTTAGCTATGGTGAAATGCAAGGTTTTATTTAGTATTGATAACCCTAGATGAACTCTAGAAATACGTTATTTATGGCGTTGTAGACGCATTCTATACCACGAAATTTATTTTTTTATAATAATGTATTTAAAGGAACACTTCAACGATTGACGCATATGCAGTAGATGTTAACGTACGTTAAGGCCTTGGGCTGCAGACCGAACGCTTGCTGTATTGCGCAGCACGTTGTGGTCTTGCTTTCCGAGGCCAACTACGAGAGCACACAAGAGATGGGTCTAGACGGTTCAGACGACTCTAACAGTGAAAGGGAACATGTTACAGTTCATAAGCAACTCAGTCGTTCGTATGTTGTAGACTCCACATGATCGTCTTGAGCGACTTGTAATCGCTCGGTCTTTCCCACTTTTCTCCATGTTTCTTTCTATGAATGGAGGCCATACTGCAGTTCAAAGGGCTTGAGTGATGTGAAAAACACACAGAAACTTGCATCACCACACATAATCACGTGAAACCAAATACCTTCGTTCTACAGCCGAACCACTGTATGTGTGCTTTTCGCTGTAGATTGAAGGTGAGTCAGTGATGCGAAAGCACATTTTACTTCCGCCTAAGCAAATATCAAAGTCTACACGAAGCGGTAAAACGAAACCTACACTTCTTGGACGTTATTTGGAAAACCGCCACGTACGATTTGTTTTTTAGCCTTATCATAATGCTCAGCTATCAAGTTTGCTCTGAAATAGCGCCAAACTTCTCAACTTGAAGACTACTAGAAACAATTAGCGGCCGAGGGCGAAGTCAGACCTGTGAAGTGCTCCTTTAACGAGTAGGGTTAGTTCAAGTACTGTACAATGAAGAAGCTGCCATTTTGTCTAATGTCTAATGCACGCTATTTGACTGAATTTAACAGTGCACATTGGAGAAAACAGTCTGAGGGCATGTACTGCATGTTAAAAAGTGTACACCTAATCAAGTGATCAATGAAATTATTCTACATTGTTCTTTTAACACCAGACTGACTTTCACAAAGTCTTTTCAATGCCAGACTGAATTTAACATGGATACTTTAACACATGCTATGAAGAATTCAGTCGATGTTAATTAACAAAAGTCTTTTTAACACATATCTTATTAAAAGACTCTCTTTAAGGCATTAAAAAGAGTCTATTTAACAAGATTTTGAGTTAAAGAGTGTTCTTACAGCTACTTTGTTTAATTAGGACTCTCTTAAGACAGTTTTTAACACCAACTGAATTCATCATAGTTTAAAATTAATTTCTTTTTCCGCCTCCTAATACAAAACTTAAAGGGACACTGACCAATTTTATGCGCATGTGTTAAACGTACCTGCTCGGCAAGAGCTTGCTGGTAGTGGTAGCTCTTCATGGCCTTGTCATGGAGATATGCTTCGCGACTGGCTGCAAGTCTAAAACAAGAACATGCACTTTTTAGCCTGGAAAAAGGTATGATTGAATTGACTACTCTTCTGCCAGCTGAATTTGCTCCAATCTCTCTATTACGTCTTGTTTTTGCTTCAGCGCCGCACTGCATTCTTTCTGTTTTGACACTTGCTGATCAAGCTCCTTGGAATATCGTTCCTGTCTAGCGTACAGAGGTTCGGTCAGGGGGCGCCTGTCAAACACGTATGATGGCTACACGGAAAGAAGACATAGAACAGTGGCAACTCATTTTGCAGCAATGCACCATACCTGGTATTCTCTGTCCCATGGTGGCCGTCTCTTTTGTGCCTACACAAACAATTTTGCAATATGACAGCACAAATATTGCACCCTAGCTATAGTGTTATGGACCTTTCTTATTTCGGAACGTTCCAAGTTGAATTTCGCCATTGTTCGGTTGATTTGTTGAAGCTTTGCTTCGCGAGCCTACAATACATGTTTCATACCATCTATTTATTATTTATAGTACTATACATCACTTTGACTGTGTGCACCTGTTCTCGAGCAATTGCTAGTGAGTCTTTCTGTTGTTGGTAGTGTTGTAGTAGCCGGTCTTGGTAGGTCTCACGAGCTTGTCGTTCCTCTGCAAAAGACACAGGGATATTTCTTGCTTCTCGTTGGTGACACAAGTAGCATAGCTCCTGCCCCGCCTGTGGTCCGTGTGAGCAGGTTGGAGGTCGGGAAGCCGGTACAGTTGATGCGCGGGAATGGTTGGATCTGGATTTGGGGGTCAATGTTTTGTGGGCGAGCTTAGGGGTTGAGTCGGCATGGTTTGCACCCTCTTGAGGACTTTGCTGTGATTGATCAGTGTCTGCGGGTGGAGGGCTTGATTTGGATTCAACTGTTTTTGTTGGATGTTTGTCCGTTTCGTCTTCACTTGAGCTAGAGTTGTTTTGTGAAACAATGGCGCCTTCTGGTATTGCTGGCATGGGTTCTTGACTTGAACGACGAGACCGTTGTGATTCATTTTTTGGGCTAGAGGACTTCTCGAGTGAGAGTGGAGCCTCAGTACTAGTGGTCTCAACAATCCTGAAAACATAAAGTAAATTGTCGGTCACAAGTTTACTTATCTAATAACTATGAAGTACAAAAAAGTATGGACAGATGTGCAGACATAATATTAGGCAGACAGACCAGGGACGGACGGACATGCATTACTTGTACGAACACAGGAAAAATGCAAGGTTAGACTGACGGAGATAGACTGATAAATGTCAGACAGAACAAAGAGACTGATACAAATAACATTACATTCTAATACAATATATTCTCTTCAACTCCGTCGTTGCAACAAGTAACAGTGAAAGCAATATAACAGTTGATTCATGCATGTACTGTATTTACAGAATAGACTATGGTGCTATGGGTTGAAGAAAAACGTCCCACTAATATTATTGAATGAAGTGTTTATACCCACTCACTCACTTTGGGAACGCTGTTGTTGAAGAAGTAAGAGGTCTTGGGGTATTTCCAGTAACAATAGATAACGCTGAACTTGCCGTTCGTCGTTTCTGAATAATATTTCAACTTTCCTAGTATGCACAACCTTTAGCTCAGTCATCATGATCACTTGACTTACCATAAAAGCATTCATCAAATTGCCACTTTTATCCATACTTGTAATAAACTCTTTAAAAAATCTCATCTTTGCTTTTGAATTACGTACGTTAAGTCTACCGATGCCAGAAAATGTAATCTCAACATTGCTGTTCTTTTGGACAGATTTTGAAACTGCTTGTAGAACTTCCTTGACACATCTCTCGACCAAGTCTCGATCAAAAGGACTCTCCATTGATAAAACGGTGTAGTTTAGTTGTACAACCGGTATATGGCCTAAGAACGTAAAGTAAATATAGTAAAGTGCCAAAGTCAACAGACTCACCGGACCTGACACGTGATGTCTGACATGGGCAAGGTGATGGGTTTGCGCGAATTTTTCAGACAGTTGAAACACTGGCCGCTGTATGAGAATGAATTTGTTGTTACCCACTTCCAGCTTCGTTTGCGAGAAAGTAAATACACCGAGTCCTGGTATCTGCACACCCTAGCAACGCAATCACCATTCGTTGATATGAGGAACAACTGCAACATCGACATCATTCAACGTTGTGTTACCTTTTGCATGTTCATGTGGCGTTCTATGTATAGCGAGACTCCTTCCCAAACGTGAAATACATCTGTAGATACAGAATGGCATAATTGACCACGCCCATGCGCGTGTGTTTTGTTACTTTACCGTCATCTGAGAGAGTTGGGATGGTTGTGAAGCGGTTGCTTCTCACTTCGGAGACAATCTGACTCATGACATCAGTCATAATGGTCTGGGATCATGTCTACGCTGTGCTACTGTTCTGTAGTATGTAGCATCGATCAGACAACGGTTGCCACGGGAATAATGCACGCTCGGAATCCCGGATAAACAAATAACAGCTCCCGGATTTTATTTCTGGAGCGCACACACTGTCTACAACTTTTAATTAAGTACAGTTTGCTACATGCAAGGTCATGTCTGGAAAAAGATACGGCAGAGGACTTGACAAACCCAGATTACATTCGAATTCTAGTTGCATTGACCATTTGGGGTACACGTATACGTATGCAGCCGAAGGAGTTTTCGGCTCTCCAAGTTTTCTCGTCCACCTGTTACGTAGATACTGTACCTTGATACTTACCTATTAGCTTTGCAGGGCATAGACTCACTCAGGTGCTCTTCACGTACGTGCACGTTCTAAGGTACCGACTCATGAAAATATACATTTGTACTACTGTACCTGGTTACATTGAATAGCTCGACTAGAGATGGACAAGACGCAAACTAATCGGCCTTGATGTCCAGTCTCAGAGCTGTGCCATAACCAATGCGCTGAATGCTATGGCCAAGCTTCGAGTGGATCGTCAGCGCTGGGCTCAGAGACTCCACGTAGCGCACGGAGGCTGGCTCTGTCTCTGGGAGCTATTAGCCTCGCGAGCCAAGCTTTCCTCTGTGCTGTTCCGGCTCAAGCACCTCCTCTCACGTGCGAGCTGACGAACAGCACGTGAGGTCGCTCAAGTGGCTCTTCGGGCGCGCAAGAGGGCCTGGGTACGAGGCTAGAAACCCTAACAGTTGCCCATTTATTGTATTTATTGTAGTTTACTACGTAATAAATGTGTGGAAGTCTCTCTGAGTTCAGAATCCTTTCCTAAAGTTGATTCGGAGCTGTAACGCTGAAACGGATCGGAAGTTGCTAAGAAAGAACCAATCACAGACCATTATGAACTTCCCGCCGTCCAATCACAATCCAAAGTTTTAAACCAATCACACATTACCGCGCGACCTTCAAAAGCAGCCTTCTCTAGTCATAGATCATTTGCAGTTGATCAGCAGCAACTACTCTTTTTTTTTTCTTGTCGTGTTATGGCTCGTACCAAGCAAACGGCTCGCAAGTCAACAGGAGGCAAAGCCCCAAGAAAGCAGCTCGCAACAAAAGCTGCTCGCAAAAGCGCTCCAGCCACCGGTGGAGTAAAAAAGCCTCATCGCTACAGGCCAGGAACAGTAGCTCTTCGGGAAATCCGTCGTTACCAGAAATCAACTGAGCTGCTCATCCGCAAACTGCCCTTCCAGCGTCTGGTTCGTGAAATCGCTCAAGACTTCAAAACCGATCTACGCTTTCAGTCATCGGCAGTCATGGCTCTGCAGGAAGCAGCAGAAGCTTACCTTGTTGGTCTCTTCGAAGACACTAACTTGTGCGCCATTCACGCCAAGAGGGTGACCATCATGCCCAAGGACATTCAACTGGCCCGTAGAATCCGTGGTGAGAGAGCATAAACAGTGAAGTACCTTCACTGTTTCAAAACCGGCTTTTTTAAAAGCCACAACATGTATTAAAGAGAGCAGAGTCTAGAGACGTGTTTCTATGTGGGCCGTGTGTTTATCCCGCGCGTTTTTTAATCATTAATATTAACATCGCGATAATGATTACTGAAGGAGGCAAATCGACTGTATTTTCTGACGTTGTAACGACTTTGGATTGGCAGGCACGTTGCTACTCCGACTAACGCATTACTACGGTACTTAATTGGTATTCTTTCAGGCGACAGCTCTTGCCGTCAACGCTTGTGGCAGCTTTGCTGTACTTGCAGGGTACAAAGTCTTCGTAGATGCACTAGCTTACGTAGCATTATGTTTTATTTGAGCAGAAGGAAGCATTTGGGTGTTGTTGACCTTGAGAAGTCTGGAGATGCTTCTAGTTTGCGGAAGATACAGCGGCAGGCGCGGTATGATACGACAGCTATAGAATGGAATCCGCATATAGGGATGGACCACCAACTTATTTCAACTGTAAGACCTAGTAGGAACAATTGTATCGCGTGGGCGTGGTCGAATGTCGTTTCTTGGTTGTAGTCTTATCAGCATGTCGACGTATGGAACCTAACCGCGGAGAAGCCTCTGTGTAAATCAATAAAGGGGCACACTAGAGGAATAAGGTGTGTACAAGACTTTTACTGTAGATGTGATGCCCGGATAAAAAATTTTTACACTAGTGATTTGAACTGGTCGCTTTATGACTCATTTCTTTTTGTCACGTGTTCTGCTGACACATACGTCTATATCTGGGACATGAGGTGAGGTTTCTGTGTACTGAAAGTAATGCTGGTAGTCTATCGTGATTCTTTTTGGTTTACCAGAGAGACAAGGAAACCCGCAGTGGCATGGAAGGCTGTTGGTAAGTCTAACATTTAAATTATTCATTTTATATCGATATGTTAGTCAGATTATTAGATGCAGAGCGGAATTAAGGAAATTTTCTTGTCCGGAAAGGTTTGCAGAGCCACGCCCATTTTAGATCATGGCTACATTATCAAATTCAGAGCTTGTAAACAACACTCTATTGCTATTAGTTGAGATATATAAAAAGCATAATAATGATTGGAATAATTTTGAGACAACATACCTGCAAGGCAAGCTATTTTTTGTGTTACAATAAAGTCTAGAAAAAATTAGGGTCAGACAAGGTGGTGTTGCTCATGCTGATACACCAGTCTGTCTTCATCAGTTTCAGTGACGAAAACATCCTTTCAACATGTTTGGTAGTAAAGGAGACTAAATACTAGCGGGACAATTGGAGAACATTTGGCCACTTACAATGGTCTGGACAGGTGTGAAAGTATGTACCATACAGACTCATACCACACCTTGCTGATTGTTCAGATATTTTCTAGCGTAACGGACCGACTCTCTCTTCAACCTCGTCACGAAGAGCAAGAATACTAACCCCTTTGCTTTCTAGTGGTTTGGCAAAACGAACAGCAAGAGGTTCTACAGCTTCTCTAACCTCTGCAGTCACATGAGTATCATCAACAGTTGTCTTCACTATCTTGCTCAGAAGTTTGAACATTAGGTTTTCTTTGCCATGTTTCGGTGTCAAGAAGGCAATTATATGACAAAGAAGTTTGGTGTCACACCAACCTAGTTGCTCCTTCATTTTATTATCAAGGCATGCATACTAATTTGGTTTTCACTTTTTCAGCACAGTTACTTAGTGCGCTGACAGAATAGTTTGGCAAAGGGGTTCCTTGATACAAAGTGTCTTTGTCTCTCTGAAGACGGCTCAAAACGAGTTTTGACAGTTGGCCATTCCCCGGGCTCTTTCTTGGCAAGACGTTTGAGTGATTTGCTGGCTTTTAGCAGGTTAATTATACCATGTACAATGTTGACTTTATCATCTTGGAGACTGAGGCTTAAAGGAGTACTTTACTGGTCTGCACATCTTTGACTCCGCCCTCGGCACTAAACGTTTCGGGTCACACATCAAGTTGGGAAGTTTGGTGGCGCTATCTTGGAGCAAACTTGATAGCGGAGCATTATGCTAAGGTTAGAAAACAAACATACAAGGCGGTTTTTCAAATAATGTCCAATAAGTGTAGGTTTCGTTTTATCGCTTCGTGTAGACTTTAAAGCGTGATTTCGTATCACTAACTCACCTTCAATCGACGGCGAAAAGCACACGTACTGCGATGGTTCAACTGTAGAATGAAGGCATGTGTCACGTGATTATGTGTGGTGATGCACGTTTCCGTGTGTTTTTTGCATCACGCAAGCCCTTGTGTACTGTAGTATGGCCTTTGTAGAAAGAAACATAGAGGAAAATGTGAAAGACCGAGCGATCACAAGTTGTTCAAGACGATCATGTGGAGTCTACAACGTACAGACGACTGAGTCGCTTATGGACTGTAACTTGTTCTCTTTCACTTTCAGAGTTGCCTGAACCGTCTAGAGCTGTGTCTTGTGTGCTCTAGTTGTTGGCCTCGGAAAGCAAGACCAAAACAATGCGCTGCACACCACAGCAAGCATTCGGTCTGCAGCCCAACACCTTAGCATATGTTAACATCTACTGAGTGTGCGTCAATCGGTGAAGTGTTCCTTTCAGAGATGTACGGGCTGTAGCAAGTCTACATAGTTGCGCCAACTAGCATTGTAGTTCTTCATTTCGAAAACATAACCCTTGACGCATGCTTTATCTTCTGCTTTTGTCCGTCTGTCACTTGCTAGTGTGGACAAATGGTTACATACACTCCATATCTGTCAATGAATCATTGCAGAGCTTTACGCTGATGAGCAATCCAATGTGTTCCTGAGCAGCGCACAGGCACATTTTCGCCTATGGGGAAGGTTTGCTTCCCTAAGGTCTGCCTGATGCCTTCAAGCTCACACAACATTTTAGGAGACTTGTGGTATAAGTAATACACGTCTAATTGAAGCAACAATTCCATGATGTCCTTGATCACCTTCCCGCACAGCGCGTCTTTGCAAGCCAGTTCAAGTATTTGCCCATAGCACTACTGCCACATTAGCCAGGGCAATGCTTTGCATTTTGCCTTTCATGCCATTGATTTCTGATATGTTCACTGATGCTCCATTGGTACAGTGGCAAGAACATTTTCAGCATCGTAAACATCGACCACACCTAGTAGTTTATGATTCAAAGCTGAAACGCCCTCTAAAACGTGACCATCGTTGCACCCCTCGTCCGACTTTGATTCTTTGCTTTTAAATGTTGGTAGACTCATATTGAAGAGAAATATAGATGTTGCCCTTTAAAAATTTTGTCCCAAGTTAGAGATTTTGAAGACTTTTCAATTGTGCACTTAGGATTCGTACTACGAGGCCGTGTTGCACGGTACATGTAGTAGCGATTCTTTTCAGTGTCCATCACGTGATAGACAGTTGTTCGTGTAACAAAATGTAATATATATAATTAGTAAGTTCGATTAGGAACGTGAGGTGACGTCAGGCTGATATAGAAGATCACTAATCAGGTACGTACATTCCACAACACTGACATACGTAATGAAACCATTCAGAAAGTACTTTTAGTAGAAGTATGTGGGAATGTCAGATGCAATCACAGAACAAATAGGTTATTAAGAATGATGTAATGGAAGCGTGTATGGACTGAATGTACATCATGTAGATTTACGATTGAAAACCCGTGCACTCAGCATCTAAAAATGATTTCATTTACGTATCTAGACAGACTGGAAGAGTACTGTACAGCCCTAGCATCAGATGTATAGTAATGGAAGTGCACTCAGCATTTTAGGTTGGATTAGAACTGATGTCACTAGAAGTATCTACACACCTAGTGTTAAAGGTCCTGAGTTTGCATCAAGCTTTTCAAAATGCCACGCAACTTTACGTGACAAGTGCATGGAACTCAATGCTGAAGGTATGTAGTAGTCGGATAACGTTTGTGAATTGGAGTCTACACAAGAAGAAGTGGACACTTCATGCGCGAACACGGTGCATGCCTCTAGTGTCCTGATTACTATAGCTGACACAGATGTCGCCATACATTACAGGGTGCACTCTTGCCCCACAATTTTCTTGTACAATAATTTGAACAGGAACAAAACAGCAAGTTCGTTTTATCAATTTGTTTGCAATGTTTCACATTGTAGGCCCAGTTTCCCAAGCTCTCATCAGTTTGCATGCATTTACTGGGTGTGATTCCACCAGTTCATTTGCAGGTCGCGGTAAAATGCACGGATTTAAAGGAAGACCCAAATGCATGCTTTGGCTATATGGCAATTGAATGTTCATTAGACGTTGGCAGAAACATGTGAAATTGGTGAAAACCATTTTGGCGTATGGGAAAAGTTTGTGCTTTGTAAGGAAAACCTAGGTTGCGCGAAGTTTTTAATGACAGCGTTTGATATCAAATGTTCTGTGCAAACAACAGCCGTATCAATCAGTTGCCTCCCATGGTAGATGTACTGCAAGAAAACTTACTCTCTGATAGTGCACATAGTCTGACTCATGAGTATCCAGATCATGCCATTGGAGTGTGACCGTTCAAGTAACCAATGTCCGGCCAACACAATATATGGCCGGACATGGACTTGTTTGAGTCTAAACGACTTTTGAAGATGAATATTGTAAAGTGAAACATTGGTTATTAATTAATGACTACCATTAATTAATCTATGCTTGGGCTGAGAGCAAAGTAAATTTCTATCAACTTCAATATGTGTGCTCTGTTATTCTAATAACACGGGTTGCCACACGTTTTTGCCTAAACTTTGTAGGTAAATGTCACTGATGGCAGCACGACCACTTGGTCTTGTTTAAACTACGCCCACTACTGTTTAGCGCAGACAATTTAATTTAGCCTTTGCAAACTATGCACAAAAGAAGCACTCAGTTGTACTGTTTATCAATTGTTCTTGTTGTACTCATCATAAGGAAAAAGAATGGCGCTTGAGTACACAGTTTGGAGACACTGCTCATGAGATAGCCAGGACTTATTTGATGATCTATTTATTTGTAGGCCCACCTGTAAATTTCATAGTCAGTATTTGGCAGCAAAAATGTTCATATGTGTGGCAACCCTGCATCAGTCTGCTCTTCAGACCAGTTTTGGTCTGAATGGTGGTATTTTAGTACACTGTATCTAGATCATATGAAGTTGATGTATAGATCGTGGATTGTTATGTTCCTGTTTTCTATTGATTTGTCACTTTGTCAGTTTTTGTTTATTAGTTCAGTTGGTCAGTTGGACAGTTATTCACTTGCTTGGTCAGTTGACTAGTTGGTCAATAGATCAGTTTATCACTTTAGGTGCACACCGTATTACCCCGCTTAGACGGGCATGCCTTTATAGCGCGAAGTTTAGTAGACTGCCCTTATACCCAAGTATAAGGGCATGCCCTTTTAAGTGAGGCAATAACCCAACATTCCAGCCAATGTATGCACGGTTCCATGTCAATGCATTCAAACATACACTACCCACTAACACAGATTTACTAAGTCACAACATCTACTCACTAAAGCGCATGCCTAGCTGTTCACGTTCTACAGATTTCCACTCTACACCTAATCACTGTTTCTTCATTCTCGTCTTCATCTCTGTCTTTCCCATCTATGATGCCTTACAAATGCCTTCTTCTGGTTCTGTCAGTTCTCAAACTCCTCCCTTTTCTTCACCCAGTTTGGGTACACTGCAAGCTTGTGACGCTCTTGCTCTGTTACCATTGTACTCGTCGTACTTCTATATGATGACATGCTTTGTGTTTACTGTGTACGTTCTGCCAGTTTTCTTTTCTGATCAGAATTGGCTGACGGTGACTGTTCTTTGAGTTCAAAATAAAGACACTCCAACTCCTGCAGACGCCGCCATGTTGCAAGTTGCAGATTGCACAAGCGCTAACTTGCTGATTGTCTGGATAACCGAGGCTACCTCGCCTATAAGGGCATGCCGTTATGGTTACAGGATTCCTTGGTCTCACTTTTTGCTAAACTTTGCTTATAAGGGCATGCCCTTCTAAGGGGGTAATACGGTACCGTGTTTGATTAGTAACCCTGCTCGAATAGTAATCCGTGGGTCTGATCAGTTTGAAAATAGTAACCGGTGCTCGATTAGTAACCCATGCCTTGGATGTCAGAGACTGCAGCATTGCACATGTGCATTTTTAGTCTACACCTGCAAGAGCGATGTTCGTAAAGAGAGATGTTTCTTGATTGTCGAAAAATTGAGGGTTGTGGCAGTTTTCCAAGAAAACTGTAACTGCAGTCTTTGTCAACAGTACTGCAGCTATGGTGCACTACAGTCAAGGCTGTTTGTGTAGCTCAGGGAGGATAAAAATATCAGGCATGATGTCTATGAGGTGTTTCTGGGCAATGCGGAAACTTTCCTATTTATGTGCCTACTGATTTGATGAGTTTGTTAGTGCTTAAAATGTGCGAATGACATGCACAAATCTAGGTGAACACACAAGTTTGCAGTTTTTTATCAGTCACACTTGACTACTTTAGAGAAATACCATATAAGATTTATGAAATATTGGTGGGAAAATTTATTTTGGCAGATTGGCAGATTTTCAGCGACCGCCAATATAAAATCCACCATTAATTTGGCCACTGTGATGTGTTGACGTCATCACCCACGCGGATCAGCTATCTAATGGCGAAGTGGCGGTACGTCACATGGATGAGGCCACAAGATGGTAGGTAATCCCTGCTTGCCGTCTGTTGTGCCTATGAATGAGGCAGTGAGGCTATGGATGAGGCTGGACTGTTACATTCACGCGGGTCACTTTCTTTGCACTGACACATGTACGTAATTTCTTTATCATTATGCAGTAGCTGGAGACCAGTAAGCTATGGGAATGTGAGCCACGAACACAGCTGTCAATCACACACTCCTCCATGACCACTTAGGTAAGACATCAGCTAACAAACAACTATGTCCAACCACCAAAATAAATTCCCACCAATGTTTCCATCTTATACTGTATACCAGCTACACCAATTAGACTGTTGTTTTTATAAAGCTGAACTTGTCTGTGTGCAGAGTTTTATGCCAACTGCGCTAGTAGTTTTAATGTTTTAGGGTAGTACACACACCACAGAATGCCTTTTATTGTGTCAACGAGACCTACGCTGATGTTTACAGAGCTTCCAGTCATGTATTCAGTAACATCACAAGAGAACGAAAGTGTTGAGGATAAGGGCAAACTGTGTTGAAAGAGCAAAAAGAGTTGCATTCCGGCTGCTTCATACTTACACGAAACAGTACCTGATAGCGATTTGCGTTTCTGGTGTACAGCTACGTTCGATTTACAACATGTGGAGATGCTTCTTAAGCTAGCAGAAAACGAGAGCTTGAAGAGTGCAATCATGCTTATTGGTCTAAATCGTGAATTCACTCATCGTTCTGTATGTCACCGTTTTTAGTTTGACTTTGAGGAGATGAGCATTCTTCACTTTTTTGCTGACTCCTATTTGGCTCTGTCATCTCTCTGCTTGCTATATCTGCTCCAGGAGAATTGAAACCTTGTGCTGACGATGACTTGGTGTAATGCAAACTCATACTCGCAAATTCAATGCTAGAAAAGCTTGCACTATACCGAGATTCCTTCATTCGAGTTGCTGTGTGTAACTCTGGTCCCCTTGTGACGTCACAAGAACCAAACGTCAAAGGTCACATATGAAACAATTTATACACGTGTTTTACTGTCAGAGCAACATCTCTAGTTGAAAAAAATAATGTCGATATTTAGCATGACACCCTCCCTTTAAGTTTAGCCTAATTATTTTATTTGAAACAATCATTACAATGTATTGTTTTGTTGCAGTTATTTCACTTTTTCTCTCTCACTAATTTGAGTCAAGAAAGTTAATTGCATTTGTCTTTTGAGGTTCCTTGCATGCAAAACATATACAATTTTGTCATTGTTTATGGCCATCACAGTTAATATACAACAAAGCAACACCAATCATCCTTCTACACTGTATACTGTTATCCTGGAAATTTAACAAGCCATCAACTTTTGTAAATTTTCTAGATGAAAAAATTTATGAAATTTAATAGTATACAAAAATTTTAAGCATGCACATTTCTTATAGGTCACGAGTAACAGACGCCCTTGTTTTTTCTAGTGCTCATGCTAGTGGCTATGTTTGCAGGATCTCGTATGCTTTGCACCTGCTTTTGATAAGCATTTCTCAGAGTTTGCACAGGCGTCGTGGAAATTGGATGCTGAAGATTTTTAGAGAATTTGTGAGAGGCAGCCGTAAGCTGCCTTTTGCTCATTTGCAGGTTTGTCGATCTTTGTGCTGACCTAAATTGATATAGAAGTTGTATGCCTTCTGGGGCTGCTTGTATGCGTTCCCCATTAAGCTGACCCATTTCCTTGTTGGCTGACACATAAACCATTTGTATTCTTTTTTTCCTCTACATTTGTGTCAGACAGAAATTGTGTTTTTGGGCTGGATTCTTGTTTTGCAGGCTTGGCTTGGCCTTACACAGCTATGAGAACAAAGACATCAGTATTGGAGGCAGACATATGACTAGGGTAGAAAAGCGTCTTTTGATCACTGTTATCACGAGTGTCTTATCAGACTATAGCCTGGAAGTGAAACTGCACACGTGATGTTGGCAGAAAATGTTGATCTTTGTTCTGAGAGTGACAAAAGCTTACCACTAATTAGCAGCACTGACAACACATGGCAAGATAGCAAGATGCAGTGTATGAAACTTTCGTGCTTACAAAACGTCATCAATACGAATTACTGAATTTTTAGGATTACATAATTTGTTATACTTGTTGCAGCAACATGTCCGTACCCACCAAAAGTATGTATATAGTTTCAGGACTTAAACTACATTAGAAATCTTGTGCCCTATGGAAGGCTGGTAAACTTTCAGCTGCTATGAAAGACTGGCAGTAGGTACAGTCAACCCTTGATATAACGACATGTTGGGACTGGCGATTTGATGTTATTATATTGGAGGTCTCTATGTCAAATCTGTGTCACTGTGGGTGTGAACCTGAATGAATAACGCGCGTGGTTTCGTCTTAGTACGGGGCACGTGATTTATTTTAGATGTCATGTACAGTATTGTACATGCTAAGGCACTGTAAACTTCTACTTGTAGCTAAAGAAATCCTCTAAGGTTAGAACCTGCCAGGTTCATGTGTAGCCATATAAGCAGATGAATTGCCGCAGCAGCTGTTGCTACACGTGTGCACCATGTGGCAAATGGTGCGTCTAAAGCTGGCTTTATAATATGCCAACGCTTGAGTGTCGCGTTGTACTACCACTCATGATTTCAGCTCATTGTAGACATTGCTGCATGAATTCTTGAACTGACCACTCGCACTTAGATTTTCTACTGGCAGAACTCTGCTGGAACCCCCAGCTTGCTCAAAATCCATTTCTATGCGGTCTCCCTTGCACGCGGGTCTTTGTATACTTTGCAGCTGATCATCCACAAGCAAGGACAGCTCCTTACATCATAACCTCTAGATTGCTCAACATAAAGTACAGTGCTGAAATCAATAATCATCGCTCACAGAAGCCACACGTACAGATTTAGTTGGTTGTGATTTGGTCGAAATCTAGGTGATACTTCCGACACGACGTACAGCTTCCAGTTTGACGCTCAAATAGAACTCAATTCTATTTGGACACATTGTGTCGCATCAACCATTTACAATTCGAATTTGTATGACACCAGACACGACACGACGCATGGTACGCGAGCGTTTGCATATTGTAAATGCAGCTTAGGGGAAGGTAGGCTGGGTCAGCTAGATGTCGGTAAATCATGGAGATTTGTATATTCCTATGCATCTTTGTATCTCTTGCATATGTCAGTTTTGTTGTATCGAGTGATGTCATATCAAGAAGTGAAGTACATGCCATGTTTTATGCATGCACTTTGGTCCCATGCTATTGACGTCGGCGTTGACTGTATTCTAACATACAATGTCCTCGTCAAATGCTCTTGACTAGGCAATGTATGTCTTGTTGAAACTGGCACATTTTCCACTCAAATATTAGTGTTATTACTGGTGTTTTTCTACATTCAATCATGCATTCAAATCAACAACGCAAGTGAAGGCAGTATCCAGGAAGAAAGAAATGCTTTGAGAAATATGCCTACAAGGTTTGGGTGCATGTACACTGTGTGACTAGTTCAGGAACTGTACCTGAGAAATGGATGGTCAATGTAGTAGTTTTCATCGCTGGTGTTTCTAGTGTCTAAAGACATGAAAACTCTTGTGCATTTATGTGACATTACATGTATATATATAGAGCCTTGGGAATGTTCTGTTCTACTATGTAATCGCAGTTGCAGCCAACTCAATTATCTGACTTTCTCATGCTGGCCAGTACTGGATTTATTATGTAATCAGTTTTGTGTAGAGATTTATGGTGAACAGACCAAGGTAAAGTATTAATCAGATTGACACTCATCTGATTAAACAGCCATCTGATTTGGCAAAACACAAATGTTATTGTTCTTTGATATACAGACTTGGACAAAATTATAGGGACACCCCGCTGTGGGTATGTAGTAACACAATAATTAGGTCACAATTTACCAACTACCAATATTGTTAAGAACTTAATAGTTGCCGCATTGATTGTTAGGTTTCTTGAGAATGCTGTAGACCCTAAATTGTTTTCTTTACGTTTCGCATTGTGGAAAACAAGACCTAAAAGTGTATGACATCATGACTGCGTAAGCGTCGTAAGTTAGACTCTCTCTGATTTTGTTTAGTGGCTTTTAAAAAAGCCGGTTTTAATAACGCGAAGGAAAATTGAAGTCCTTCATCAGTTCCTCAGTAACGAGTGTTCCCGCCTCTCGCCCTCCTGATTGCATCTAAACGTCGCAGAACACTTTCTGCCAAGTTTCGGACACATGCGGCTGAAATCTGCTGCCACGCCTCTTGTAGAGCATTCCAGAGCTCAGTTGCAGTTCTCGGTTTGCGACGGTTGGCAGCAGTTTTGAGTTCATGCCACAAGTTCTCGATTGAATTCGCATCAGGCGATTTTGGCGGCCAGTCCAACAGTGTGACGTCATGCTGGTGTAGCCATTGTCTTGTTGACCGAGACGTGTAGATTGGCGCGTTGTCCTGCTGGAAGACAAAGTCGTCTCCTATCAGTGCCGTTGCGTCTGTAAGCATGTGCTCCTCCAGAACCTGTTGGTACGCCGTGCTGTCCAAACGACCTTCCAGTTTCACCAGAGACCCCACACCATGCCAACACATCTATCCCCACACCATCACACCAGTCCCGTGCTGGACCGTACGATCACAACATTCAGGGAGAAATTCCTCACCTTTGCGACGCCAAACGTACAGAGCACCATCGTTTCCTATGCTGACTTTTGACTCATCTGTAAAAAAAAGAACAGATTTCCAGTCATCCAAAGTCCACTGTGTGTGAGTGGTTGCCCATCCCAGTTGCAAACGCCGATGGTTTTCTGTTAGCAGTGGGTTTTTTTCTAGGCGTCCGAGCGTTCACTCCTGTCTCACCGAGACGACGACGGACTGTTCTACTTGTCACCTGCTTGCCGGTTTCATCAGCCAGCTGATACGAGAGCAGTCGTGATGGTGCTCGTCGGTTCTGCAGTGCCATTCTCTTCAGTCAATGATCTTCCCAGATTGTCGTTGCCTTCCCACGTCCAGGTCGTTTTTTATAATCGCTGCTGCCATGGGAAAGCCGTTGCAGGCACTGATGAACCGAATTCCTGGAGCGGCAGACAAAAGCTGCGATGTGACGCACAGAATGGCCAACTGAGTGAAGGGCTTCAATTTTCCCTCGCGTTTTTGGACTCAACTGTTTGTCTCGAGGCATCGCTGCAATTCGTAAAATATCGCACGGAACAAGACTCTGCAACTGCGTGCAGCTGAACGTTCAGGCTAACTTATCGCCTAAGTTTGGTGGTCTCAAGGGCAGCGGTTTTAGTGCAGCTGACTTTTTGGCGGTAGTAGTTTGAGATTTTGCTATTTCTCGACGACGCAAACGCTACACATTGCAGTTCATTCGAACACACGCCACACCAGTCCCGTGTAGACCCTATGCATCGCCGTCCTTCGCAAAGCTTTGAGCAATCGAATATCTCTTGCCGACGAAACCTACCCTTCTATCGCTTGCGTTTCTCTCCAAATTCTGATCGCATTTGCACCGAATCCAACCTACACGTTTTCTGCAGCAAGCGCTACACGGGGAGTGTGTCGATTTCTATCGAAACAAGCGCGAAGAGCAAGATTCGAATTCATTCAGCATATCCGGGACCTCGCAACAAAGATTGCACGTGACGTGTCCACAGACCTACCTTTACACTACAGTATCTTGCCCATACGAAGGACGGGCCATGGATCCTAGTACCATATATTCCTGCATTGTGACACCCATATATGGTCATTTCTTGCGTTGATAGTCAGCCACAGAGATTTGGTGTGCATAGAACTACGTTAATATACCACTCCTCACACGTCACGTTGACTTCTTTGAAGTCTTGGTCCTATGATTTGTAGCTTTCAAAGAGGACATAGAGATGTGTAGTGAGGTGTTATCTACTGTAGTTGTGTTGCGCATGTGTGAGTTTTACTAACTGTTCTAATTTGTTATTATTGTTGTTCACACAACATGGCACGTGGTGACAGGAGTGGATTCTGAACCAAAGGGATGCGCAGAATACTCCCACACACCAATGTAACATGATGAGCAAGTGGAAGAGGCAAATCCTCCTCTTCAAGCAGAGGGAGCGGCCGCCCAGCCTCCTACGGCTGCCATGAGGTCCACATTTCATCTGGGAGGCATCAAACCCCCACAGCCTCTCCAGCTCAAGGGCAACCTTGCTCAAAACTGGAGAGAATGGAGGGAAATTTGGTCGACCAATGAAATCGTCACACGTCTTCAAGATGAACCTGACGAAATGTGCATTCCAACATCACATGTATCGGACAAGGATTACGAATTTACAACTCTCCGACCTTTCGAGACAATGAGGAGAAGCAGAAAATGTCGCATGTCCTTGCGTTATTTGAAGAACATTGCAGTGGCAAAAGTAATGTTATATACGACTGCTACATTTTCAACAAACGAGACCAGGAAGCACAGGAGTTGTTTCAGAAGTATCTTACGACACTTCGCGAGCTAGTCGGACACTGCCATTTAGGTCCAATGTTGGATGAGCTGCTATGTGATCGCATCGTGTGTGGTGTGAAAAATTCCAGTCTACATAAACAGTTACTGGAGAAGAAAGGTCTCATGTTACATACTTGTGTGGACATGTGCCATGCAAGTGAAATCACGGTAAAACATTGAAAGAGATGAGTGCAGCTGAAGCTATTCATGCAATTTCAGCTCAACGTGGTGTATGTAAGAAAAGGACAGTGGAGCCCAACAGAAGGACAAGTGCAAAAGAGGAACTGCCCAGGAAGGTGACAAGAGGTGTGGTCATTACGGACGCTTTCATACTAAAGGCCATGAGAGGCAGTGCCCAGCTTATGGCACTTGTGACAAGTGTGGAAAGCTAAACCACTTCTAAAAATGTGCCGTGCTATGGAGAGGAAGACACGGAAAAGCTCAAAGGCAAACCTGTTGGCAATGTTTGACAAATCAAGGTTGCTGAGGATTCATCAGACTACGAGACTTTGATGACACTCAACATTGAGCAAGAGGATGAAGAATTGCTGTCAATCGCATCGAACAACAAACCAAACTCAAATCACAGTTGTTTGTTCCAATGCTGGTTGGCACAAAGTCAGTACGGTTTCAGGTTGACACAGGGGCAATGTGTGATGTAGTTTGACGTCAAGATCTACCAGTCAACATCGAAATCCAGCCAACCTCACAGGTCCTCTCAATGTTCAACAGGGAGAAAGTTATACCGGCTGGAAAATGTGAATTGAAGATGATCCATTCATGTACTGGGAAGAAGTACAAATGTCAATTTGTTGTCATGTTGGAGTCATCTATATCAATCCTTGGAGTGCGATTAAGTCAACAAATGGGACTAGTCAAAGTGGATGAAGAGTCGATTCTGAAGATCAATACACCAGAGATGAAAACACCATTGCAAATAATGGAGGATATACTAAGTGACTACACAAGTGTATTCAGCGAGCAGTTAGGCTGTTTCTCAGGCGAACTGCATCTGGAAGTGGATTCAGCCATAACCCCAGTACAACTTCTCGTTAGAAGAACGCCAATCTCTCTCAAAGGCAAGCTCAAAGGAGAACTGGATTGTCTAGAGGGTACTGTTGTTATTTCACGCATTGAAGAGCCAACTGAGTGGGTATCAAGCTTGGTGGTAATGCCCAAATCAAATGCCACACTTTGTGTTTGTCTGGACCCAAAACCGCTTAATCAAGCTCTCAAGCGAAGTCATTATTCTATGTCTGACTCTAGATGATGTAATACCCAGCTGACACATGCTAAAGTGTTCAGTCATGCTGATGTACGAAGTGGATTTTGGCATATCAACATGGATGAGTCATCATGCAAGTTAACAACATTTGGAACTCAGTACGGGTGATATCAATGGAACCGTATGCTCTTCGGCATACAGCACCAGAAATTTTCCAAAGGATGCTGCAGCAGTCACTTGATGGGTTGGAAGGAGTGCTCATAATTGCAGGTGATATTCTTGTCATAGGGGAAGGTGACACACTTGAAGAAGCAGAATCTAACCACCATGATAGAATGCTGAAGTTTCTTTCATCTGTCACCGTGTGTCATGTGTGTGAAAAATGATAATAACAAGTTAGACTGTTAGTAAAACCCACGCATGTGCAACACAACTACAGTTGATAACACTTACACTAGATACCCCCTTTTGCCTGCTAAGACGAAGTCTCTAAGGAGTAACAACACAACTCAATAAATGAATCTCTTACTAACTACGAAATGTAATCATCCAAGTACTTAGGTTTATACATTGCTCTCCCACTTCTTGTGTGTACCAACTCTGACTGACTTGTAGACGATTTGTCCATAGTTGCTTGAGTGGACTGAGTGTTGGTTGAGTTGACTTGTGGGTTAGTCTTGTCTGATGCTTTTGCAGTCTCTTGTGGAACAAGGACAGAAGAGGGTTTTGATGTGTTTTCTCAAACCTCGTGCCTGACCTTGGTGTTGAGACAGTTGCAGTAGATGGTAATGGGAAGTCTGGATCAGAAGATGTAGTTTGATCTTCCTTCAGAGACTGTGATTCTTGTGTTGTCTGATCGGGTGATTTTTCTTGAAAATATTGTAGTTGTTGTCTGTTTCGGCGTAGCAGCTTGTCTGATCCTACATCTACTTCATAAGCTCGATGTGGAAGAACATCGACAACAACTCCTTTTTTCCATTCTGGCTGTCTCTTCATAGTCTGCATTCTGATGTTATCACCAACATTCAGCGGTGGTAGATCTCTAGCCTGCTTGTTGTATTGCTTGACTTGCTTAGCCTTATTGACTTTCAACCCTTCTCGAGCATTTGACACTACTGCTGGTTGCAAGAGCTGAGCAGCAATAGGCAAGAGTGTCCTACAGCGGCGACTGTATAGTAACTGGGCTGGAGATGCCTGGAGACCTTCCATTGGTGTATTACACAGGGCTAACAATGCAAGCAAGGGATCTGAACCTGATTTTACTGCACTTTTGACTTTCCCATTTGCTTGTGGACAACTTGGACTGATGGTGATATGTGAAAATTTCCATTGAGCAACGAAGTTGGAAGTCTTCAGATGAAAACTAAGGTCCATCGTCTGTCACAACAACGTCTGGAATACCATGAGCAGTGATTTTTCAGCTTTTGGATGACAGTGCATGAAGTAGTTTTTTGCATCTCATTAACCTCTGAAAAATTGCTGAAATAATCTGTTGTGACTGCGTACTCATTTTTTCCAGAATGAACAGATCCACTGCAAGGTCAAACGGGTGAAGCGTCCTGTCTTATTGTCTCCTCCTGCTGCTTGGTGTCCAGAGACTGACAGATTTCACATGGGCTCTACGCAAGCAAGCGTTTACTCCAAGATGTGCTGTATGTATCTTCCACGTGTTTCTGTGCGAAAGCATTCTTGGATGATTACTTGTTTTTCATGGAGAAGTAGGCCCTCTTGCATTGTGATCTCATCTGCAAACCAAAAATATGGTATGGTTTGCTGAGAGACATCCGATTTGAAATCGCAGCGACCTGTCATGACAACATGTGCGCAAGTTCCTGTAGAACTGGGTCTTCAGCTGTAGCCACTTGAATTTCCTCAATTTTTGTGCTCGAGATTGGTTGCATTTCCACCATATTGACTGAAGCTACTTCAGCGTAAAATTGGTGTACCTTTGCACTAGCATCATCATCTTTGTTTTGTGGAAGTGCGGCCCGTGACTAGGCATTTGCAATGTATTATAACTCAGTCCCTTTTGTATTTAATTGTTGGATGGTAGGCATTTACTTGTAGTAAAAGTCATTCCAATCTCTTTGGTGCAATATGCACTTTGTGATATTGATTCCAGTGGACGACGATAGGTTTCCACAGTACCATTGCTTCCATACGTGTACTGATGGAATCTTTCCAGTTCAAAGACTATTCCCAACAGCTCCTTCTTGATCTGCGCAAATGTTTTTTCATTCGGCTTTAGAGAGCAGTTAGCATAAGCTACAGATTGCCCCTTTTGTAGCAATACAGCGCCAAGTCCTGTTGATGAGGCATCGTTCTGTATGGTTGCTGGTAGCTTTGGATCAAAGAATCTTAGAACTGGAGTGGAAATGATAGCCTTCTTGACTTCCTCAAATGTTGTATTTTCCGTTTCTGTCCATTGCCATTTGGTATCCTTCTTTGTGAGTTGCCTGAACGTATGGCAGATATCAGCAAGGTTTGGTAAGAAACGTGCTAGGTAATTCATTACCCCAAAGAGACGTCTAACTCCATGCACATCTGTGGGTGTGGGTATGTGTTGGATAGCAATGATTTTCTTAGGATCTGGCTTCAGACTCTTTGGCGTCAACACATGACCAACATATGGAAGTGAGCTTGCCTTCAGTCTGAATTTGCTCCCATTCAGCTTGATATTACGTTCCACACAGCGTTCAGAACTTCAGCATTCTATCATCGTGGTTCAATTCTGCTTCTTCAAGTGTGTCTCCTTCCCTACGACAAGAATGTCATCTGCAATTATGAGCACTCCTTCCAACCCATCAAGTGACTGCTGCAGCATCCTTTGGAAAATTGCCGGTGCTGGTGTTATGCCGAAGTGCATATGGTTCCATTGATATCGCCCGTACTGAGTTCCAAATGTTGTTAATTAACTTGCTTGATCACTCATGCATGTTGATATGCCAAAATCTATTTCGTACATCAGCATGACTGAACACTTTGGAACGTAATACCAAGCTGAATGGGAGCAAATTCAGACTAAAGGCAAGCTCACTTCCATATGTTGGTCATGTGTTGACGCCAGAAGGTCTGAAGCCAGATCCTAAGAAAATCATTGCTATCCAACACATGCCCACACTCGCAGATGTGCATGGAGTTAGACGTCCCTTTGGGGTAATGAATTACCTAGCATGTTTCTTGCCAAACTTTGCTGATATCTGCCATACGTTCAGGCAACTCACAAAGAAGGATACTAAATGGCAATGGACAGAAGCGGAAAATACAGCATTTGAGGACGTCAAGAAGGCTATCATTTCCACTCCAGTTCTGAGGTTCTTTGATCCAAAGCTACCAGTAACAGATTGACACCTCATCAACAGGACTTGGCTCTGTATTGCTACAAAAGGGGCAATCTGTAGCCTATGCTAGCTGTTTTCTAAAGCCGAATGAAAAAAGGATATCCACAGATCGAGGAGGAGCTGTTGGGAGTAGTCTTTGGACTGGAAAGATTCCATCAGTACGCGCATGGAAGCGATGTTACTGTGGAAACCGATCATCTTCCTCTGGAATCAATATCACGAAAACCACTGCATCTTGCACCAAAGAGATTGGAACGACTTTTACTACAAGTAAATGTCTATCACCCAACAATCAAATACGAAATGGGGCTGAGTTATACATTGCAGATGCCTTGTCATGGGCCACACTTCCACAAGACAAAGATGATGATGCTAGTGCCGAGATACATCAATATTACACTGAAGTAGCCTCAGTCAATATGGTGGAAATGCTACCAATCTCGGGCGCAAAAATCGAGGAAATTAGAGTCACTACAGCTGAAGACTCAGTTCTACAGGAACTTGCACACATGTTGTCATGACAGGCTGGCTCGATGTCAAATCGGCTGTTTCTCAGCAGATCATACCTTATTTTTGGTTTGCAGATGAGATTACAATGCAAGATGGGCTACTTCTCCATGGAACACGAACACGAGTAGTCATCCCAGAATGCCTTTGCACAAAACACGTGGAAAGATACACGCAGCACATCTTGCAGTAAACGCTTGCTTGCATAGAGTCCGGGGAAGTGTTTACTGGTCTGGAATGAGTGCGGAAGTGCAACGCTTGGTCAGCACATGTGAAATCTGTTGGTCTCTGGACACCAAGCAGCAGGAGGAGACAATAAGACGGCATGCTTTACTCGTTTGACCATAGCAACATGTTGTAGTGGATCTGCTCACTCTGAAGGAAAAGGAGTACGCTGTCACAACAGATTATTTCAGCAATTTTCAGAGGTAGATAGGATGCGGAATACCACTTCACACACTGTCATCCAAAAGCTGAAAAATTTCTTTGCTTGTCATGGTATTCCAGACGTTGTTGTGGCAGACAGTGGACCTCAGTTTCCATCTGAAGACTTTCAACATTTTGCTGCTGAATGAGAATTTTCACATATCACCAGCAGTCCCAGTTATCCACAAGCAAATGGGAAATTGAAAGTGCATTAAAATCAATCAAATGAATGCTGAAAAGAGTTGAAAAAGCAGGTTCAGATCCCTTGCTTGCATTGTTAGTCCTGCGTAATACACCAATGGAAGGTTGCCAGGCATCTCCAGCCCAGTTACTATACAGTTGTCGCTGTAGGACACTTTTACCTATTGCTGCTCTGTAGTTGTGTTGCGCATGCGTGGGTTTTACTAACTGTTCTAACTTTCTATTATTGTTGTTCACACAACATGAAACAAGAGATAGTAAGCTATTGGTGCTGCTGTTTAGGCCAAGTCAATTAGATATATTGATTAACATCCAGATTTTTTTAAATTGGGACGGATGGATTTAATTCTTCTATTCTATTTAGTACGTATTTATAATGCATACATTTGAAAATGTTATGTATGAGTGTGAATTGTAACTACTTTGTGGAGTTGGTTATTCAAGTATGACACAGAATGCACGAGCTTTTCGAGATGTTTAAGTATTACACAGTGACTTGTCATGTTAATTTCCATGTACTCTTATTCAATCTCTGCTTTTTTGCACGTGGCTGCTGGTTGCTACAGAACTGTCTGGCTTCGTGATGCAGAACTCCATGTATTGCCCAAGCGAACTCACAGCTTCCCTAACAGAGGTCTGTGGACTTACTCGTACTAGCTTCGTAGTACTGCCGACTCGAGTCTCCACGCAGGACGTCTAGAAATGATTTGGTAATAAGAGTGCCATAACAAAAATACGAAAGTAGAATACGTCTTGTGGAACAGGCATCATTCACAGCTCGTGTTTTCTCATGTACTGGTGGAGCAAGCAAGTTGACAACAATCTGCATGAAGAAGCTGGCTTCTCTGTTGTCGGACAACAACAATACGTCTTACAGCACCACAATCTGCTGGATTCGATGTAGACTAGCATTTGCTCTTATTAGATCTTCCATCATGTGCTTGCGTGGCTCCAGGTCTTGCGAACGTCATTATATTTACTGCTGATAATGTGCTCTCCGTCTTTTCAGAGATCCGTCCTTTCAGAGAGCCGCCTTTATCCTTAGATCATATTGTACAAATTGTCTACGACTATTGGTAATGTTGACACTCTGGCTTTTAATTTTGCTGTTGCATGTTTGTAATTGGTTTATTGTCAAGTATACCATGTTTTTAGAAATCAATTACATCACCACTATTTTGTAGTCTGTGAATGTTTCTACACACGACACACCGGACACACGACCACAACCACATTCTTTTCTATCAGATTTAGATATACTACAAAATGCAATCTAGTTATACATGTACACAGTTAGCACCACATCTTGTCTTGACTGAGAGGGTGTATGTTCTGAGGACATGAATAGAGTCATTAAGTTTCTAATGATTGTAATGAAATATTTTATGCATTCTAAAATTGCTGTGACTTAATTTGCTTACTATGTGATGTTAGCCGGTGCTTCTCAAGTGAAATGGAATCGATTCAATGAAAACATCTTGGCCTCATCTCATGATGGTGATATTAGAATTTGGGATAAAAGAGTCAGCTATGTTGAAGCTATTCTTTTATTTATTGTGTCAATTATAAATAAATTTGCATAGAAATCATCAACAGCCACAACATATATAGCAGCTCATAGCTCAAAGATACATGGCTTGGATTGGAGCCCAAAACATGAGAACATTTTGGCGTCCGCAAGTCAAGATTCTACAGTCAAGGTGTGCATAGTTGCAGAGAAGTTTTTTTGTGTCATCTTCAGTGACATAATCTATCCTTATCATAATATGGATCTGACATGGATTGAAATTACACTTAATTATAATTTTGATATTAATCTTGTCTGCTGTAGACCATTACAGGCCATTGCAATTGCATTAAAATTATGCCTTATGCACATGACGAACAAACTGATGAAAATATGACTAAACCTTTTGTTAATTGATTACATATATACTTAGTATGTGGTGTTTGGTTTAATTTTTTAATTAAAGCTACAACTAAAAGAGGCACAGCCAATATCTAGTCATGGAAGTAATGCTTGAAACTGCATCAAGTACTTAAGCAGCCGTGAGAGACCTTAACAGCTTATTAGGTCTTGCCATAGAGACAACATTTACTATTCTGTGACTTTAACAACTGTGATATTTTGAGATGTGGCAGTTTTGGTAATTGAGATTTGTTGTTTGTGCTTTTGTTTTATGATAGTCATTTTAATTAGTGTGATCTAACTTTTGCTTTAATTTTACAAGTTGTGGGATGTGAAGTCACCAAGAAATGCCGAAAGTGAAGTACAGGTTGGGACACCTGTCTGGAGAGCAAAGTTTACGGTGAGCCTATTGCAGCTAGTATTATAGTCAAGGTTCCATATGTTTAGTTTATGTAAATTAATTAGCGCAACTGAGATTATGTACTTGTACGAGCAAGTTAGTCGCTTGTCATTACAATTGTTGTTTGGAATGTTTCAACATTTATTTCTCATGTAGTATGAGAGAATTGGGGATTGTGATTAGAAGAGTACATGTACTTAAGATTTAGATGATTGAGATATAACTGGCATTAGACTTGTACTGCCATGTATGAGGGAATGCAGCAGTTTTTATTATAGAATTAAAGATTTTCTTGAAGAAATTACTGTAGCACTTTCAACAATTATCAGTTTTGACTGTTGTTAGTCTATTGGTTGCTGGACAAACACCTTGCTTCTTGCTAATGAAATTTTTTGCAAATGGCTTGAACAATAATTGTTGAAAGTAACTGCAACAAGACAGGTGATATGAGTATTTCAGTTACTTATGGTTTTTAGTTACAACTTGTTGAGCTATTGCTCACCATGTATTGTAGCTTATTCTTATTGATGTCATTAGCGTGTAGAACTGTTTATGTTTGTTGTAGCCATTTGGTCATGGATTGGTTACAGTTGTTGTGTCACAAATGAGACGCTCGGAAAACAGTCTTTTATTGTGGAATCTGAGCAGTTCGCTGGGAAAGCCTATTCATGCCTTTGTTGGTCACGTTGACTTTGTTCCCGATTTTGTGTGGAGAGTAAAGAGCATGGGTGGGTGGAAATTTGAATGAGGAAGTGTTCTTGTTTAATGTTGTTATTATTGCTCATGTAGATGATAAGGAAAAGGCATTTCAACTAGTGACATGGTCAAAGGATATGACGTTGAGACAGTGGAAAATTGACAGTCAGTATTTGATTGTGAGTGATCATTGTTACATGCAGGCAAACAGAAATATTTTTACTTGCACACACATTGGAAACCTGAAACCAGCTGTCAGAATTGACAAAGTCATTCTATTGTAACACACACACACACACACACACACACACACACACACACACACACACGCACACACACACACACACACACACACACACACACACACACACACACACACACACACACACACTGCATTGCATCACATCACATCAGAGAGACGTTATGCTATCATTGCTTATGACACTTAAGTAACCTGGCTTGTTGTAAGTAGTGTCTTTTCTGTCTGCTTTCAGGCTTGTGGCCATCAATCTATGTATATTTCTCCACCCGCAAGTGCCAGTTTAACTCTCCCAGCTGAGTTAGAAGTTGGTTCCATTCCTGAAGACAGCTCTGTGCTACCAGCTCTTCTGTCTCCTCCTCCAGACACATCTGTAGTGTCATCACGGCAAGTTCATACACTTTCACAGGAGTTTTCTTTGCTTAATCAAGATATACCAGGAATTACTGTAGAAAAGGTAACACTTCAGAAGGAAGTGTGTTTGCTATAACAGAATTCTTCCTGCATTAATGACGCAGTTACATCCCCCAACTAAGTGGATAGTCAGTTTGTCTTTGTCTTTTCTGTTTCTTTGTTAGCTTGTCGGTCTGTTTGATATGTCTCTGATTTCTTGAAATGGTTATCTTATATATTCTTTACTATTTTAGCGTTTATGATGGTAGCTGTGTGTTTAGTTGGACCTAAGTGCTCGTACATGTCAAGTTTCGGCTTGTGTCAACTCACTGTTTGTTCGTCTTGTCATCTTGTTTCCATCGTTGTATCCCAATGAGGCTACACCATCGTTCCAAATTTCTACCGAGTCACCCATCGATGTAACAGCAAAGAACCAACTCATACAGGTACATATTACTACTATGTAATTTATTAATTTTTTGAGAAAACAGCAATATTTGGTGTTGTGTAGTCTTTGTCCGAGACTGCTAAGCCACTGGTAAATCAACACCGTCCCTGCCTGGAAGTGTGTTTGAGAAAACTTGTTGCACTTCTCGAACGTCAAGCAGTAAGTTAACTACATAGCATTAATAGTACCGCATTGTATTGAGACATGTAATGTAGGTTCGAAGGCGTGATTCTGGCGGTACCCAATCTGGAGACAGTGATATTGAGATTTCACAAAGAGAAACCAGATCGAGAAAGATGATTACATTTACTTATTGTTCATCATTTGATGATAACATTCCGTTTCCTAGAACGTGTGGAGGCAGCTTTTGCTCTGCTGGTATGGTATTTAGACTATTATTGGTGCTAGGTGGTAGTATTGAATTTGGTTGTCAAAGGGATGCTTGTGGTCTACAGTCGTCCTGCAGGGATTAAAGGTCCTCACGGCGTTACAAAAACTGCAAGGTGTGTAGTGGGAATGATGAGTTGGATTGTTGTGTAGATGCAGATATGAAAATGACTAGAAGTACGATAAAGGCTTTTTAGTGTGTTGAGTGCTGGAAATGACTTAAGCTTGGTTTACAATATGACACTGACGACACTTGCAAGGACGCTTGCGAGAACGCTGGCAAAGACGCCAAGTAGGTGCCAAATACTGACACTGACACTGTACCATTTACAATATCATTTGATGAGCATCAGGGACGAGCCATTACGCACATGCTCATCATAATCATCTACCATGAATACAAAGTCTGTGATTTGGTTTTCATTTTCTCCCACACCAAGTTGTCACGGACATGCTTCCTCATTTTTTGGCAGCTTGCTCCTGGGAGCCTGGTTTTTTCGATTCTTTTTTCCAAGCGTTTTCTTGCGCCTCGCATTTATAAGCTATCGTGACTTGACCTGCCACAACCAGCCATGTACCTATACGTATACACTTTCGTTAGGCTTCTCTTCCATAATTTACTTCTTGTTTTTCACTCCCAGATTTAATCTCTGATTTGTCGACAAAAGGCACATGCTTCCAGTAGACACTAGAGCACTTCCGGTTTGGATGCTAGAGTTGAACTTGAATCGACTGTGGCGTCGGCGACGCTGACAACACTCATGACGTGACGTGCGAGTGTTTACAGTATGACGCCTGCCTGAGCCTTGCCAGCGTCCTCGCTAGCATCGCCAACGTCATATTGTAACCCTAGCTTTAGATTCACTTGACTTGGGGGCTCTTAGCTAAATGATGTATTGGGAGTTTTGTAACATGTGTTTCATCATCTGAGGGCTAGTCAGATAAAGCACTTAAGTTTTTGGATAGTCTTCTGATGGTTTGAAAAATTGCATCAACAAATAAGGGTTGTCCACAATTTTGTACACTTTTTAGTCAAAGGAGATGTTTTTGGTTTTCATTACAAGCATTTTTAGGAATAACTAGATACATGACCCGTCCTTCGTACGGGCAGAGTACTGTAGTGTTATGACAGAAGACTCAGTTTGAGCATGTGTAGATACGTCATGTGGAATTTTTTTGGTAGAAATCGACACACTCCCTGTGTGGATTCAGTTCAAATGACTGGTGTGGGCGTGTGTTTAAATAAACTGGAATATGCTAATTAGTTAATATTCCGTTGAAGACAAATGAAAACTTAACTGAGTGTCCCATTTTGAGAAATTTGCAGCGACTTTTTCGTTCAGAGATATATATCTGAGCAATAGAAACTTGAAAGTCACATGCAGTTTCTTACTCAGCCATAGGATACATGCAGTAGCTTGACATGCAGGCATGCGTGATTTAGCGCACTGTTTGCTCTCTGTTTGTGATGTGTTCACACTCCCAGTGTAGCGCTCGGTGCAGGAAACGTGTAGGTTGGATTCAGTGCAAACGCAGTCACGCGTCTCTTCGGTGAGCCTTCTCGGAGCTATTTCAACAGTCCCATTGGACGTTATCACTTTGAACACGTTGCTGCCGTATTGAATGTGGCAGGTATTCGGCGAGCATACTCGGAAAAAGCAAGGTGGGCATATTTCTAAATACCTAAATATCTTACACAAAAATATCTTGTCGTTTTTGACGTTGGCGGTATTAAGCGACATGCTCTAAGCATACCGTCCGAGGTCAGCTTAATTTGGTGGAGGTCCGATGAGCTGTTGTAGAGTAATTCGCTTGCGAGTGGAGGCGGGTCCTCCTGGGATATTTTAAAATATACTCAGCACGTTTCCAATCTATACGCACTGACCATTACTAAGTGGACTTCTACGTCTTTGCTCTGGACGTAGTTTGATGTTATCCAATGCGCGCGAGTAGAGGCGGGTCCTCTTGGGATATTGTAGAATATACTCAGCACGTTTCCAACCTGCTCACTGAACAATATTTCTTTTCAGAACTCTTATCTTTTTGCTCTAGATGTAGTTTGATGTTAAAATAAACAAATCAACTACAGCTTGCTCAGATAATGCAGTCTGATGGGACTGCTGGATAGTTATAGCATTATGACGTAACAATGGCATGTGAACAAACAATGGATATTGAAAGTGAGCATCGCACTCTTAGTTATGAGAAAACAAAGCTACCTTAGGAGATTGAGTTCAAGTAATGGAACTTCCTTCAAATTGAGTCTATCAGGAGCATTCAGTTTCCTTCTTGAACGATGAACAGCATTATATCGTTCTACAATGCACCCCCAAAAGGGGACCCGACTGAAAAAGCTGGAAGACGACGCCACCTTGCCCATGTTTTTACCCATGCCAAGTTAGGCCTGTACCTCAA
Organism: Corticium candelabrum; assembly: GCF_963422355.1. Classification (NCBI taxonomy): domain Eukaryota; kingdom Metazoa; phylum Porifera; class Homoscleromorpha; order Homosclerophorida; family Plakinidae; genus Corticium; species Corticium candelabrum. Next base: position 4,847,941 of record NC_085095.1, read on the forward strand.
ATTTTAGCCTTGTGGGTGATCCAGTCTAACCGTCTATCAAACTTATATATATATATATATATATATATATATATACAAACATCGTCAATTTTATATAGTAGTATAGATTATTATAACTTTGAGACTGCCATGTTTACTGCTGTGTAATGAGTACAGTGAAAATTTATTAAGTTATGGGTTGTCGAATTGTTTCATTGAGTGACATTTGCATGGAGCAGCAGTATTGGTTGGTTTGATGGACTGTCAGTGACTAATGAAAAGAAATAGGTTTTACTGACAAGTTGATTACGAAATGGAAACACATTGGGTATGATTGAACATATTGTTATGTACAAAAGAAGCACTGGTTTTTTAGTGAAACGTTTAAATTAGCTAAGGAAATTGTACTACTATCTTTATGTTTGTTGGTTTGAAAGTCAGGTTAACATATCTATGCTTTGAAATTGACTTGTGATTGATTGATTTATATTTTAACTATGCAAGCTAGTGTTTAATCTATGTTGTTTAGGTCTTTGGCTGAGTTGAGTAGTCACAGCAGGAAATTGTTTGGTCGGTCGGCAGCTGTTGTTAAAGTAAAAGCAAGGACGGCAGCAGTTGTGAGTCGAGACTCTTCAGCTGTCCCAATTCAGAAACATGGTGGTCACATAGTTAGTGATCTGCATGGGTACTCGACATCCCCCGGGGGTATGCGAGAGCAGAGAGTGTCATTGCGTTCATATTATTGGCTACCACAGGTATAGTCATGTTTGTAGGCATTGTCACTTGCTGTCCTATTTGTGACGTTACAGAGTGAATTGAAAAAGGTAAAAGGGAATCATCAACTCGTTGGCAAGCTTTACGTCAACCACATTGTGATATATGATACTCAATCACTTACTTCTGTGTCTTCTAGTCTTGCTGAGATTTATACGTACTGATTGATTTTTACATTGTTTATCATCTTCCCATTGAATAAACTAGGCTTTTCTTATTGCTAGATTAAATGGAAATGACATTTCAGCTATTTGTGATGCCAATGCAGTTGCAGCTGCCAGTGTGGAACGATATGAACTTGTTCGAGTATGGCAGCTACTGAAGGGTGTGACAAGGTCACATTTGGTTTCTAGAACAAGTCTCAATGATGAGTCTCCTTGGGCAGCAGTACCTTTTGGACGACAGCTGGTGCAATCACTGTAAGATCATTGTTGTGTAGACATCGATCTACAGTTGTGGTCATGGATGAATATAAGCTCTGAAACATCAGTCCCATTTTGTCACTAGTAAATGTTATATCATGGGCATGGCTAATAGGGCTGTTTCCAGATATAGGAAGTTCTACTCTTTATTATACTCAATTGTAGGGGCTGTCAAAGGTGTGGGTTGTAATCCTACAGTATGGACAACAATAATGTACTCCGTATTGTGACCTGTATTGGGCTATGGATGCGAACTGTGGGATTTGGGAATGGGAAGTACCAAACGTTTACTACATCAAGCATGGAGAAGAGGGTATCGTAGAGGGCTAGGGATCTCAAACAGAACATCCTTGCGGGAAACTCTTGGAGAACCTATCAGAGAAGCTCCAGATCTATTGCGTGTTAGCCAGCTCTCTTTCTTGTGGCGAGCAGTTCATTCTAATAATGAATTAGTGAGCGGATTCATTCTGAATACTCGAGGCAATCTGTGGCGATCAGTGGACAAGGAGACAAGGACAAGAATCATGGTGTTGTTCTACATGGACTTCAAGAACTGGATTAAACCTTAATTTATGTTTGTTTATTCTTCTACGTTTATTCTTTAATTACTATCTATTCTTACTTGTTAGTGCATGTATCTTGTCTGGCCTAGAGCACTGTACCTGTAGTGGTATGAAACAAAATATATTATTATTATTATTGTTATATGTGTCGTTATGCCCCTCCATAATGGGCAAGTGGGGTCTTTATCTCTATCTGGGCGCCCACCAACCCGGCAGGTGAGCCCAGCAGGGTACATGTATCCGTGCAGTCCATACGGCGATCAATGACTAGCCAATTCGATATAGATTGCAGGCATTACGGTGACCGCGTACTCGATACAGCACGCCTAGTGCATATCAACGACCACCAGGAAGCACCGGACGTCATCGTCAACGGACCATTTGCCAGACCACAGAAACTCCCCAACGACTGAAACGAGTCATAGTCTCATGGATAAAGCTAGTGAAACATGAGAAAGAAAGACAGACAAGTTTCACAATTTACTGTTGTTACTGGGGTTTGAACCCTCAAACCATGGAGTGGTAGCCATTGTCGCTAACCACTAAGCCATTATTATGTGTCGTTATGCCCCTTCATAATGGGCAAGTGGGGTCTTTACCCCCATCTGGGCGTCCACCAACCCGGCAGGTGAGCCCAGCAGGGTACATGTTTCCGTGCAGTCCATACGGCAATCAATGACTAGCCAATTCGATATAGATTGCAGGCATTACGGTGACCGCGAACTCGTGGACAGCATGCCTAGTGGATATCAACGACCACCAGGAAAGCACTGAACGTCATCGTCAACGGACCGTTCGCCAGACCACAGAAACTCCCCAACGACTGAAACGAGTCATAGTCTCATGGATAAAGTTAGAGAAACATGAGAGAGAAAGACAGACAAGTTTCATAATTTACTATCGTCACTGGGGTTTGAACCCCCAAACCATGGAGTGGTAGCCATTGTCGCTAACCACTAAGCCACGGCGGTGTATTATGTGTCGTTATGCCCCTCCATAATGGGCAAGTGGGGTCTTTACCCCCATCTGGGCGCCCACCAACCCAGCAGGTGAGCCCAGCAGGGTACATGTTTCCGTGTAGTCCATACGGCGATCAATGACTAGCCAATTCGATATAGATTGCAGGCATTACGGTGACCGCGTACTCGATACAGCACGCCTAGTGGATATCAACGACCACCAGGAAAGCACTGGACGTCATCGTCAACCGACCGTTTGCCAGACCACAGAAACTCCCCAACGACTGAAACGAGTCATAGTCTCATGGATAAAGCTAGAGAAACATGAGAAAGAAAGACAGACAAGTTTCACAATTTACTGTCGTCACTGGGCTTTGAACCCCCAAACCATGGAGTGGTAGCCATTGTCGCTAACCACTAAGCCACGGCGGTGACTTTTTATTATTATTATTATTATTATTATTATTATTATTATTATAGAAGGAAGATCTTTATGAGGCAAGGTTTTTGCACCCTCATGCGGACACATTTTGTTCAATTTTTTGTCAAACATGCTCTTAAGATTTAGTGTAGGTTTAATTGTATGTGTAGATTTACTTCAGTAAGCATGTGCACTTATCTTGGCATAATAGCCTATTGTATACTTGTTGAACATAGAATAGTTGGTGACTGCGGTTGCTGCATAATTAGGTAGTGAATATGAAACTATGCAGCCAGACTTTTTCATTCAGGTTTCTTTAGTTAATTAATGTTACATGCATTGGCTATACTTGACTGTGTTTGTTGGTTACTGGCTTTGTTTCTGTGGTTAAGTTTACAAACTGCTTGTTTTACAGAATGTCACATTATGAAAAATTGAAAGATGTTCAAATGTTGGCAATGCTGACAGCTGTAATTGCTCTATCTGAAAGGGTGGGTGAACATGAAATGGATCATATTAATGCTAGCAACAGCTCTTTTTTTGGACATCAGGTTATTTTGTTGGGTAACAGTTGGTATCAATACTGATCATAATTTATTGCATTCTGTGTGGTTTAAGGACACTGCTCAGAAAGTTGCTTCATTGTGGCACCATCGACCTTTATTGCCATCAGCAGATGCAGTTGATTGGGTTGATCCAGATGAAGAGAAGAAAACTCATCAACTAAGCTGCAGGTCAGCATTGATCACAAGATTGGAAATTTGTTTGTGTAGAAATTGACACAGACAGGTACGTAGGCAAACAGACAGACAGTAGTTATTCATGTATACATTTTTACATGGGTACAACTGTAACCACTGCCTACATAGTAAGGTTGCTCCATAATCGGATCAGATATCAGATATTGGATAAAGCCAGTATTGGAGTATATCAGTATCAGTTTGGTTGCAATAATACAGATAACATCATGTGCATGCATGCATAGAAGTGTGATTGGCATGTGAATTGCACATGGCAATGAGTTTGGAGCTGAAGAAGACCTCTTGTCTGTGAACACTTTGACTTGAGAGAGGACACATGATGTGCCGTCTGCATTGTTGGCAGTCTGTTAATTATTACTCGTGATGGTGCACTACTGTAGTACAAAGACTTACAATACCATCAATATGAATAATTAAGTTGTCAAAATTAGAGATATTAAGAAAATATTGTATTGGCTATTGGTATTGACCTATTGGCCTACAATTATTTGGAAATAAGAAATTTGGCTTATCAGTGCAATCTTACTACACAGTACTTTCTACACAGTGCTCTAAGCACAGCGAGGAGTTATATAGTGCAGAAGAAGAAAATCTGCGAAGATTTAGGCTGTCAGTCACTACTTAGTACATGCACAACACTACAACAATCTACGTAACAGTGTAACTTGCAAGAGAGACAAAATTGAGTTTGTGAAATGCCAATTGTTATTGCTTCTTCACACACAAGCTGGTGTTAATACATGGCGTGGAGAGGCAACACAAAACAAAACAACGAAATAGGTTATTTCTTCTACACCATAGCGTGATGGGAACAGCCCAGAGATATTGTGCATGTGGTGGCTTGGACATTCCAGGAGAAGCAAATGTTTCAATACATGTACGTAGCTGGTAAACTATTAATGTCCAGCAGACCACAAGATTCGATCTGCAGTGTGTCTACCAGCCAGCATTGATAAGACGAGGTGTAAGCTTTGTACTGTTTCTTGTTATCATGAGCTGCAGTTTATACAAGTTTTACTCTAAAGAGACTATCAATTCAATTAGAATAGCTTGTCTATGACTCTGATTGTAAGCAACAATGTCAGACAATGGTTTATGTGACTGAATCCGGAAGGAAGACAATAGTGCTTACCTGACAGATTCATTAACATTGTTCAGCTAGGTGTATGGGGTGTATTATGAAGCTGCTTAGAACTGAAGTGTGTTGCTGTTGCAACACATACCGTCTTTGCGCAAAAGCAACCGAACAGCTATGCAGAACATGCGTTAATTATTTAATTAACATCTGGTCTTTGTCACTTCATGGGCATTCTCTTCTGTGTGACTTATTCCATTGTTTGAGGTTCACACTATGTGGAAAGACATCTTGAATTACATTCATGGTAAAAGAAAGAAATCTGTTGTTTTACTTGATCTATATTGTTTCCTCTAACAAACAGACCGGCAACTCAACACAATTTATGGATTACTGGCGAAAAAGGTCATTCAACTACAGCGATGCAATGCTAGAGCAATCCAGTGCAAGATGCCATCTTTGTGTTGCAGAATCCAAGCAAAAACAAACTGCATTCATCCCCATTAGTTAATGTTGTAGTAGCTGGACCCTTCTTTGCGTTCTTTGCTAGTTATAAAATGTAGTTTTAGTTCTAAAGTTGTTCAGTAATTGATCTCTTTAGTCTCTAGGTGATTCTGTATAATTGGACTTGTAGTTACACATTTTATTTCTTGCTAGATTCATGTTCAAATATATGTATTGGACAGACAGACAGACACAGATGAAAGTAGCTTGGACATTACTGAACAATTGGAGATGTTTGTAGCAGTCATTTTGTACTCTATATTGCGATTTATCAAAATTTAAGACAGAAAGACAGACAGACAGACATATTGTTCATTAGCTGTTACTTTAGTTTCACATGTATTAGCTTTAATGTATAAAAATATATGAAGATTTGACAGACAGACAGACAGACAGACACGTTTCGTACACACACACCTCTTCCTCCTCCTCCTCCTCCTCCTCCTCCTCCTCCTCCTCCTCCTCCTCCTCCTCCTATTGCTTTCATCTAAATGGACACGCTACCCCTACAGAATTTTTTGTCTTTTGGGCACTGATGGAAAGACCCATTTGGTTGCAACTCAGATCTAGATCTAGTAACATCTCCTCCAACTCATCCATGGAGTTGCTAAGCAGACACATGTTGTCTGCATACTCAACATCCGGCATCAAGGTTTGATCTCTCATCTACTTTCTGTTCCCACTAGCTCAGCTTATGTGTTGAACAAGACGGTAATTCCATTCCCCGGGTGCTTTTGCAGAGACATGTGAATAACTGCATCAAGAATAGGTTAAACAGCATGGGTGTCAACACATCACCCTGTCTAACACTATTTCCAATCCAAGACTCTTTAGAGACCTAGCCATATGCTCTCACAGCTCCACCGGTGTCTTTTTTGGAGAGCCTTTAAGATTTTCAATATTTTGGGTGGTAAGCATAACACAACTCTAGAGCAGACCATAATGCTTCACCATTAACTTTAATATAGTCATGCTTTCTTCAGGTTCACAGAACACACAAAGCATAGTTGGTGAACTTCATGTGCATGTTCCATTAACATGCGTAGTGAAAACAACTGGTCTGTGGAGCCTTACTCTTTCCGAAAACCACAGTAATTCTCCCTCAACAACCTGTTGACATTTTCCTTTGTTCTGTTCAGAAAAAACTTGCAAAGACCTTTCTTGGAACACTGAGTAAGGCGATGCTCCTGAAGTTGTCACAATCATCATAACTATCCTTCTTTGCAGTGGAACAATTAATTGTGTTGTCCAATCAGCAGGTACTTCTTCATTGAGCCATACTTGCTGTGATAACCAAGTAAGCCGTTGAATCATGCTTTCTCCACCAAGCTTCAAAAGCTCAGCAGTAATCTCATGTGCTCCCGGTGCCTTGTTACACTTGATCTGGCTAATGGCTTCTGCAATGTCCTCTTCCGTAGAAGGGTTGGATATTACAGCATCCTCTCGGTCACATGCAGCCACCTTCAAATCTATCATCAACCTCTACACAGTCTTTTACATTGCACTGTTGATTTTAAGTTCAACATTGATTCGAAATGTTGACACCACTTTTCCAGCTTACCCTGTATCTTCACAAACCTAGTTTTGACCATCCTTTGCTTTCAAGGTTACAGTTGTCTTTGTTTTTTGATTCGATTGTAGATGTTTGAAATTTCAATAGCGATCCACCTTTACCACTTTTTATTGCCATCTCAATTTTGCTTCAATCTCCATCACCTGTTCCTTCCACCAATTATTCTTAGCCTTTTCCACTGCTTGACATGTTTGCTTCTTCAACCTGTTGTATCTTTCACAATCTTGCTGGTTGTCAATGTTTTTGTTCCAACTTAGCCATGCTTGTTGCTTCTTAATTAAGTGAAAACTGCCTCACTTCATCTGTCATCTAGTTTGATGATGATGATGTTGTTGTTGTTGTTGTTGTTGTTGTTGTTGTTGTTTTATTTTACAATGGAAAACCGTCAGTCAGTTAGATGGCCGATCTTCCAGGTACCGTATGAGTGTATATACAAGTACACAAAAGACTAAAACTAGACAAGTAAAGCCTGTATAAAATATAATTATACAGTTATAAAATTATTAACATTTAGTTGAAAGATAATAGCATAGTAGACATTTGAAAGAAGAGTGATATGAAGCCAAGAGTAAGTGACTTGACAAAGAGTTCCACAGTTTCTGAGCCCTTTAAAAAGATGTGCTATTGAGGGCGTTTGTGCGAGGGCATGCCATTATTATACCAGAGTTTGACAGCTGTGTATGGTGCCTGGCCTTATCAATAGAGTCAAACCTGACACCTGACAAACCTGAGGTGGTGCAATACTATGTATACCAAGAGACGCCGTAAGCCCAAGAGAGAGACTATGTCAGTTAGTCACTGGTCTGAGTACAGTTGTTTGATATCACCAGTGGAGTCATACCGATGTTTTCTAGACAGAAGTTGCAAGCACGATTTTTCAATTTTTGTTAATCTCATCTGAATGCCAGTGGAATCATTTGACAAAGCAGTAGAATAGTAGTCCAAATTTGGTAGTATTACTGAACAAACAAAGGCTGTGCAAGCTGAACTATGAAGACTGCCAATGTTTCGATACAGTATACCGATTTTTCTAGATGACTTTTTGACATTTGAGTCAACATGATGGCTCCAATCAATATTGCAATCAAAGATTACCCCAAGTACCGAGCCGAATTCACTGGGCAAAGTGAGTTATTTTAATCGTAAGGCAGTAGTCAGAAGGAATCTGTTTATCTTTGAACTTTATTAATAATACGAATTCAGATTTCATTCCCTTTAGTTTCATAAGGTTGACATTGAACCAGTTTGCCAGCATCAACATCACACTGCAGAGACCGGACAAGTTCTTTGTATGTCAATCCAGACGAAACAAGACAGGTGTCATCCGCATATAGAATTAGTGAAGAGGTAGATACAACTTGTGGCAAGTCATTTGTATACAATGAATAGCAGCAGTCCCAAGTTTCGAGCCTTGCGGTACCCCATGTAGACAATCAACTGGTGCTGACAACTCAAATCCCTTTCTAACTCTCTGTTGGCGACCAGTCAAATAGTTTTTAAACTAACACAGAGGTTGAGCAGTGATGCCACTATCTTGTAGCTTAGTGACTAACCGACTGTGGTCAACCGTGTCGAATGCTTTACTTAAATCAAGAAATACCGCTCTCGAGGAGAGGCATGCATCTTTAGCTTCCAGCAACTTATCAGCCAGGATACCAACTACATCCTGAGTAGACCTCCGTCTTCTAAATCCATACCGACAGTCGGGTAGAAAAGTGTGTGATTTCAAATGATGATATATCTGATCATATACAATTCCTTCTAAGATCTTTGACACACATGAAAGAAGAGAGATTGGTTGATAATTTGTTGGATCACTTTTATCACCTTTCTTGTATATTGTATAGACACACACACACACACACACACACACACACACACACACACACACACACACACACACACACACACACACACACACACACACACACACACACACACACACACACACACCACACACACACACACACCACACACACACCACACACACACCACACACACACCACACACACACACACACACACACACACACACACACACACACCTTGACCTTGACCTTGACCTTGACCTTGACCTTGACCTTGACCTTGACCTTGACCTTGACCTTGATTCCACCATACCCACTATGGGTTTTGGCAACGCAGCGTAATAGCGCTTCTCCAAGCAGCATGATTATCAGCAACACGAAGACTGATATGTAATGACCTGAGGTCTCTTGTGACAACATCTATCCATCTCTGTTTAGGCCCATGTGTTGGTCTTGTTGCATTACTAAGTCTGCTGCGAAGTTGTTGCTTTTGGGGACGATTAATTGTCACTCATACGCAGCAAATGGCCCAGCCATTGCAATCGTTATTTCTGTATTGTCATAGCAATAGGGTCTTCACATGCTCATTCTAAATTGTCTGAATTCTTGATTTTATTCCATCTTGAGACACCAAGAATCGATCGAATGCACCGCATGTGAAATGTATTTAAGCGTTGCAAGTTTGGTTATGTAATGGACCAAGTCTCACATCCATATAGCAAAACAGGTCTCACCTGGTGTCACTGGCTCTTTTCCCAGCACCACCCCTACTTTTTGTCCACACGCGGGGGAACGCACTCTATTCTGCGTTTAGTAGCAACATATGTTTTGAGTGACCAGCTTGCTAGGCTAGCGCACCCTAGCCTCTCACTATCTTCAACTTGCCGAAGGTTGAAGTTAGCATGTATTTCCTCCCCCGGGCAAGGGAACTAACAGAAATACAAGGTCCCATGGGGTACCCTCTTGGAGTGTTCAGTGAGAGGACTTTCACACACCCCACACAGACACACAGACACACAGACACACACACACAGACACACACACACACACACACACACACACACACACACACACACACACACACACACACACACACACCAAACAGATACACAAACTTAGATATATTCTTCTAAGTAGTTGTTTGTTTGCTATGTTTGTAGCTACTTGTAGGCAATTTCCTTAGGTTGCCAGAGATAATCAGTAGTTAATTAACAATAGTGTATTGGGTGCAAATTACAGAACATGAGTTACAACAGACAGCTAGACAAACAGGCAGACATGCAGAAAGATAGAGGAATGGACAGACAGACAAAATTTGTACACTTTGCTGCTGACGTTGTAGATTACTGGACTCTGAACGAGAGAAGCAATATGATGAGTACAAGCGAGCATATGGCGAAATTCTTTACTGCTGGGGCATGCTGCCGCAAAGATGTGAAGTATTGAAGTTTATCAAGTCAGACCAGACACCACACTCTGGTCTTTGTAAGTCCTTCATGACTGTTGTTTAACAGTATTAACTGATGGTAACTGTTGCATATGTAGCATTTGGCATTCAGTGTCACCATTGTGATAGTCCTTTGACAAATGGTATTACATGCCCACGGTGTAATAGATATGGATTGAGTTGTTCGATCTGTCGAATAGCAGTGAAAGGTGTGTCTAGATTAAGTTTATTGGAATTTATTAAAGGATGTTCTTTGTCTACTTTAGGATGCTCTAACTTTTGTTTATCATGTGGTCACGGCGGTCACACCTTTCATATGATGGACTGGTTTACCGATCATGATGTCTGTCCAACCGGGTGCGGTTGCCACTGTATAGACCAGCCATCAAATCTATTATGAAATAGCGTAGTTGTTTTCTTTGCTATAGAGTTCAACATATTCGAATACGTTAATTTGTGTAAAGTACAGTTGGGTTAACGTTTGTATGTGGGGAAGCATACCATTATGAATTCGTTGCTACATAATCAATGGTGCGCGCGTTACGCATGCATATATTTGAGTGCACGTGTGCTAGAGCTTGGTCCACGTTTACTTTATTTCGTGCATACTGCAGCCGTGCATTGTAGTGCATAACTCAGACTTTCAATGTACAATAACATAAACAGTCTCTTTGGTGCTGCTATACTCAACTGAGTCTTCTATTCTACTTTTTCGTAATTCTAGTAAAAACTATGACGGGTACTGTCAGCACTAAATATGTATAGCAAGACATTTTACACAGTGGTCTATTGACAAGTTTACTATCTGTTATTTGTTCCATAATTAATTAAGTGTCTATTTAGATCATTGACTGGCCAGATATTGTCTAGTAAAACGCTATGGTGTGTCAAGCAATGGAATTTGCCTTAGGTTCCAAATCCCGGGGCCTGATTTCGATCATTGGATCTAAACTTCTAGTAGAGACTCTATAATCTTCTCTAAGCCTGTAACCCTGACAGATGTACGAGAAAATGGATGTGTGTGTGTGTGTGTGTGTGTGTGTGTGTGTGTGTGTGTGTGTGTGTGTGTGTGTGTGTGTGTGTATGTGTGTGTGTGTCTAGACATCTATGTATAGTTTGTACTTGAAGAAATAATATATGATTTTCCTATATATGTGTGTATATATATATATATATATATATATATATATATATATATAATACAGATAACACAGATAACACATATCCGCCCTAAGGACGGAAGCACAAAGAGTCTAGGTCATAATAATTAGGTAGATAGTCACTAATCAGTCTTGAATTATACTGCCATAAACGAACAGATAACTGTTCGTGAAATTGCCTGGAAGCTTGGCCCAGAGACAAGCCGGACGATAGAAGAGACTTCTTGACAATTGATCTCAACACCTCGAGCTCCAGACTATGTGCAGCCCACACTCCGTATGATTCCACCACAAGAGGGTAGAACAAACAGTCATAACTTGAAACGTTAGCAAGATGGCGTTCATCTTTGTCCACTTCCCCAGCCTCAGCAGCAGCACCAGCTTTTATGGCAGCATTAATAAGGTGAGAGGGAGTGAACGAATTCCTCACGAAAATGTCGAAATAAGCAGCCGTGCCTAGGAAAAAGTCGGGATGGAAAACGTCACCTGGTCTTGTCATAGAATGAGAGGAACAGCGTTGTTCTCGACGTACATTGGAGTTGTCTAAGAGCAACCAGTGGAAGATGACGTCACATAAGGCTTCATGTCGCTTAATCCGAAGAGGACCACAGCCAAGAGCATGGTCACCAAAAATGTCCAATTCATGACCGCACACACAACGGACTGAGTGTGGGGGTGCTGGAAAAACCGGAATTCCCAAACGCAAACGCAAAGAAGTCACAAATTCACGCGGAGACATGGCCAGGCCTAGACTTGAGTTGGGGATTGCCCTCAACCAAGCCCCCGCATGAGGGTATACGACATCACTGAAACGTGCCTGTTCTCGCAGACTAACAAGGCTGACTTTAATGCTGGATCTCAAAGCATCATCCAGAGCCTTCTGGAAGGAATGTTGTGTAGAAGAAACAGAGGACGAGACAGAACTAGTAGGTGGTAAAAGACTTGCAAGATGTTGCCGGCATTGCACTTCACCAGGGAAAAGGAAGAATGCTGAGTCCAATCATTTTCTTCATGTACCGGCATGAACGCTGAGTCATTAAGAAGGTGGAAAGACAACTGCCGAGAAGAGTTGCAGCTGCCAACGAAAGCTGCAGATGAAGATCTAGAGGCCTCACGAAGACCTAGACCACCCAAACGAACTGAAAGAGTTGCCTGTTTCCATGCCAGGTCAGAGACCGAAGAAGAGGATAAAGCCTCTAAACTGTGATGAAGACCACTGTCAAACTGCATCAATACATCATTGATCTTGAAGCCAGGAACCGTTCTAATGATGTGATTCAGCTTGCAAAGGCTCAAACAGCTGCGGAGAAGATGAAGCTCCACCTGAGGATCCTCTAAAGCTGTCAAACGGTCCTGCCAATCCAAAATCTTGTCCACTCGTTGGAAAACAAATTCAGTAACATATGAGGAAGATCCATATACAGGACAACCAAGGAAGTCAACACCACCATGAACCTGAACACTGCGCTGAATTTCAGTAGCAAATTTGGGGAAATTCTGGTCTCCAGACTGCCAAAAGACATTTGTTCAAATTGACATGAAGACTAAAGGAGGGACCCTTTGATAACAAGACATCCAAGAGACAAGCAACTGAAGCCCGCTGGCCAAGGAAAGAGCCATCGTCCAAATAACATAACTTCAGCTTCAAATCTGGCAATGGACCCAGGTCATTCAAAAACTCCATAAGAACGAGGGAGAATAGTAGGGGACCAAGGGGATCCCCTTGTTGCACTCCTGCAGATGACTTGATCCAAGAATTCCCAAAATGCAACATGCCTTCACAATGGTAACACCACGAGGACCACCCAAACAAGGCTGGAAACTCTTTACGTAGACGACTCAAAAAGAAGCTCGAGAGCATTCGTTAAAGGCATTTGTCATATCAATTTTCAGACAACACAAGTTGGAATCAGATCCATGTCGAGCAATAAATACAAGCTGATAGTGTGTGTGTGTATACATACATACATACATACATACATACATATATATATATATATATATATATATATATATATATGTACACACACACACACACACACACACACACACACACACACACACACACACACACACACACACACACACACACACACACACACACACACACACACACACGTATATGATAGAGATATAGCTGTAGATGTAGACAATGTCTATTTAGTTAAGCATGTAAATATATTTACCCCTAAAGATGTAAATATTGAATCTGACATAGATCTAGAATACTTAATAAGCGGGCATGTTCGGTACGCTTTGTTGTTGCACATCTAATATTAGTCCATGGGCCAGGTCCCAAAAAGACGAAGTTGCATTCCACCCACGTGAAGGCACACATTTCTTTTTACGAAACGTTAGAGGAATCCATTTAAAGCATTATTCACTTGTCCCCCTTCGCGAATGTTGTCCGTTCGGTTGCATTTGCCTATTTTTCAAGTACGCTCTGTACTCCGAGGGCAGACTCTGTTTTCTAGCATTTATAAGCATAACATTAACTTGAAGAAGAAATATATGAGTATTTAGACAGCAGCTATTCGAAACATAACGAGAGACTGGACAAACACGAACAGATCGTGCTCGAGTCTCTGCACTAACGTGCGTTAGCGGCAATGCTGTTTCTCTTGCCGTCGTCAGCAAAGACTTCTAGTGCATTTACACTTAGTGCCAAGTAGCCTTATATCCTCGTTTGCGAAGTCTTGTTTAAACTCAGCTGTATTCACACTACGTTCATAGCTATCTAGATGTACATATACCATATTTTCGCCTTTATCTTCCAGTGTCCTTGAGTCAAGGCTGTTCTAGTGTGAACGCACCTTCGTTTCTCTTCTAACCTTTGTACACGGTATATTTGTACATACTCTAGTAGCATATCCTCACCGGATCTAGATAGAAGAAACATGGATGTTTCTTGTTTCTACGAACGGACTATCACGTAAAAGGATGTCTACAAGGAGGCGGACATTGGAAGAATAACAAGGATCTAGACTGATGTAACGCTACTAGGAATAAGGATCTAGGTGATGTAATGCTGCTATATTTACACTAGGTGATACCTTTAACGAATAGCTATATAATGTGGCGTAGGCTGTATGCACTTTATTCTCGTTGTGTTATGTTCTGACTGTTTAAAGCTCGATCGATAGTCTGCAGAGTGATCTTTATTATTGTATAATGTCGACGGTTAGAGAATTAGCTGATGACGTAATGATTGAATACCATACCGCAAAGGTGTTTCACCCAGACTGGAGCCAGTGTCTTTGCCATTGCACAGACAACACTGGAAACTTAACATCTTTTAACGATGTTAGTTGGAAGACCTTCCAAAAAGTAGCGGAGACACGACAAGATGACGTCTGGCGCCTTTCTAGCAGACACTGGGAGTCTGGTCCCAAAGGATACTACTATCGTGAGTGCTATAAGAAGTATACCCGACCTAGAAAAGCCAAGAAAGTAAATAAGGTAACAGTCTCACTACACTTGTATTTTGTTCACATCAGGCAATGATTCACTCTACCTAATTTATAATACTAGTGTCAATTAGACGAGTCCACCGAATTTTCCAAGTTAGATTCTGGTCGTGATGTAGGATCAGAGACAGTAGATTCTGCAACATTGAATCGAGTGACAAGAGCAACCGCTTCCTCGAGGAATCTGTTCACTGATTTTGCAATGTGTGTCATATGCCAGAAGCAAAAGAGAATGTCAACTAATCGCCGAAAGATGGAACCTCTAACCAAATGCGAGCAGATTAAACCGGAAGCTCTTCTTCGTGCCATCGATTTAAGACAAGACGAACGGTTGATCCAATGCTTTGCAGACGACTTTGATGCTGTTGCATCAGATGTGGTGTATCACCGATCGTGTTATAGGCAATACACTAATCCAAGAGCTCTGAAGTACCTCGAAGACTCTCCCGTGGAATGTAATGAAATCTACACGAAGGCCTTTAACACACTGTGTGCCAATATAGAACCTCTACTGTTTTCAAGTAAATTTGTCCGCACAATGGTAGACATTTGCTCCGACTACAGCACATTGTTAGGGAACAGTGGCATAGAAAATGTTAATTACCGTACTGAGAAACTGAAGCATCGTTTGCGTCACCGTTTCAATGATGTCATACAATTCTACAGGCCGCATGGCTTTGGCATGCCAGATGTTGTGTACGGTCCCAATACTCCTATTTTCTGAGGTAATCAATTTTGTACATTTAATAGACGGCAATAGTGGGGTGCCTCTCATTCAGAGTTCTGTGAAAGACTTTGACAGTGCTACATGCAGCTCACCACTTCCATCTGGTCCACAACACGTGTCAACATCAATTTGTCAACGAGAGCTGTTTTACACAGCAATGCTTATTCGCGAGAGCATTTTCGAAATTCGCAACAATTTGCCTTGGCCACCACAAGCGACGGATTTGCTTGAACGTGGTATGGAATTACCTGTGCATTTTTACAATTTTCTTTGTTGGGTCATAGGTGGAGAGGATGGCGATTTTGACTTTAGCTCATCTGACACCGTCAACGTTTCCGAAAGAGTCGCTCGTCAAGTCTCTTCTATAGGACAAGACATTGTGTATTGAACCAGTAAAGGCTCAGTAAAACCACCTAAGCACTTGGCCTTGTCGATATGCAACTCTCTTCCAGGACATCATGCATTCACTGGTTGCGATAGTACGAGTGCATTCTATGGTAAAAGCAAAAAACGGTCTTTTGAAATTTTAATAAAAAATTGTACAATTCAGGCAGGCATGGCAGAACTAGGAGTAGCCCCTGAATGCTCGTTAGACACTCAAAAAAGTTGCGAATTGTTTGTTTGTCGATTGTATGGACAACAGAACTGCAGATCTATTAATAAAGCAAGGTACAAAATCTTTTGTGCTAGGGCTCCTGCGTGCCAGAACCTCCCCCCAACAGCCGATGCCCTGTCACTGCACGTCAAACTAACCAACTACCAAGCCTACATTTGGAAACATGCTCTCCAAGCCTTTCCTGCCGTCGGAAGTTGTAATGAACACGGTTGGATTGTGTATGGACAAGAGAAAATAGAAATCAAGTGGATGAGCCAGCCGCGGCACCAGATGCAATTCTAGAAGTACTTAACTGCAGCTGCAAAACTGGTTGCAACAGCAATAGCTGCGGTTGTTTTAAAAATGAACTGAAGTGTGCAGAAATCTGTCGATGTGAGAATTGCAGTAACTGTGACCGGGGAGAGGACGACACCAATGCTGTAGATATTCATAATGCTCCTATTGATGATGACGACGGCGACGACGGCGACGACGACGATGATGATAGTGATAGTGATGATATTGCTGAGAATTAAGTTAAGATAGCAGCGTATCGTCAGACGGGGGATTGACAGCGTAAATATCACAGCGACCTAGATATAGCTGCCGATTTTTAGAGTTTTATGTAAGAAATGTGGTATTAATAAATTAGAAATGTAATATTGAGTTGACTTTGGTGTAGAAAATAATTTACTTAGTTTCCAAACGTCTTTTGAATGCTACTATGTATGGTGCAACCTCGGACAACGGACCGTCAGCGCTGCTTAAATTAAAATATTTAATTTCAGCTAAACGGACACTTTTCGCAATGGGGGACAAGTGCAGAAATGCTGTACTTGGACATGTCTATCATTTGGTGATAAGAAACTTGTGTCTTCACGAGGGTGGAATGGGACTTGTTTCCTGAAGCCTTTTTTGACCTTGGCCCATAGACTATATGTAGACATGTCCTACAATGTTGAACAAGAATCGAGTTAGAGACATACAGTAAACGTGCTTGGCAGGAGTCACATGCTACGGTGTAGCAGCGGATTTGTTCCGGCTGCGGATTTGCTCCGACGTACGGTGCGCCGCGGATTTGTTCCGGGGGCTCTTATTGCTATATGGGGCTACAGCCTACAGAAAAACACCTAACGCGCGCATGAATGTTACCACTCTAGTCGGGACCCCCTTTCAGAGATCTTTCCATTGTTAACAATGGCAGCGATGAATAGGATTGAAACTAAAACGGTGAACAATGCGATGTAAAAATGAACGAGCTAAAGGTAGAGTGTTATCCGGGACCTGTTTACAAAATGCATTCTACATACTGCGTTATTTGGTAAGCCAAGCTGATACACAAGTCAAGCCGAAAGTGTGGAGCCAGGTATTCATCATTGCATATATGTAAATTGATTTATAGATCGATTGCTGTTGATAGAGTTAATATCTATCTATCTCTATGGTTCTCCACGTTTTTGTATTATTCACGCAACAGCTCACTGCAGACTAATCAACAGCACACTACTCTCTCAACGCAACGCAATACACACACGCACTATCAGACTCCCACTCGTCACTGTACATGTACTCTAATTTATTAGACAAGACCAGATGCCGTTACATATCTGATAGCTAGTATAGAGTTTGTGGATGCCTTCCAGTCTTGCCACTTTGAAGGTTATTGCGTCCAAGCCCACAGCAAAGAGCAGAATAACTTTTAGTAGGGCAGTCAGTAACTTACTGCAACAGATTTCAGTTCGCTTATTTCAGTCTACTGCAAGTATAATTTGCACTAATTAGTTTACGATTTGACTCTGAGTTTGACTTTTGGGATTTGCCAACTTTGGCAGGGGACTGGTAATTGTTCTCTGAAATAAGAATATATATATATATATATTAGTGGAATTGTTTATTGGCTAAATAGCTGTAAGCAAGCTTGGCTAGAAGCAAGCTCTGCCAGACAAAAGAGCAATGGATGTACTGTACCTGTATCTTTTGCAGTGCATCAGCTGTATTTCTCACCGGGTTGTGTAACTTTGTAAAACCAATCATAGCTTTTTGAATTTTATTAGTGGCAATTAAACTTCTATGCAGCAATTGACTGCTTTGTCTACTGTATAGTGATTGCAAAGTTGAATATATGACTGAATGTTTTTTGGTGATGTATAACATGAAATACTATGAGACACTAATATTAAGAATGCTGTTGTTGCTGGTGTTCAGTGGTATGGATGTTAAATATTTTGTATATTAGTATTGTTAAGTTGTTAACTAAAATAATAGCAATCTACATTACAAATTTTTGATGTTTTGCAGTATGAGACTGAGTAAAGGCATAATTGTTACACAGGTTATTTCCTGGACAGTTTGGTAGGATTTAAGTTGTCTTCATGTTAAAATGTCCATGTCTTTGTTTGCTTTTGTGGGACATAATTGATAAATATTTCTTAGTAGACAAATGTTCTACGAAAAATCTTTCTGGTGAAACAATTTCATAGGAAATTATGTTCAAGAGAAGTGATGACCATTTCTACTTGTATTTTGTACACCTCTCTTTTGACTTATTATGGATTCTAGAATGCCAGATGATAGTTACTCTATCTACAGTACAAAGTATATGGTATTAAATGTTTTGCATGCAGTTATCCCGATCTGTCAATCAATTATGCAAATGAAGCCAGTTATTAGATTGGGGCAACATAGGTACAGCACTGGTTATAAACTTTGTTTTCCCTTGGGTTCATCTTACACAATATGATGCAGATCAAACTGTCTATCATGGGAAGAGATCTAGACTTCTCTTGACCTGATTAGGATTTTTAATTAACATATACTATACTATACGCAGCTGTGATTGTAGATTTATGTGTATGTGTAAGTTGTTGTTGTTCAGAGGTTACTCACATACGGTGGAATTTTGATAAATGAATTGCAGGAGACACTAGAATTTTGTAATACGTGAACGCATCCGGATTGTTGTTGCACATTCAGGACATCAAAACTAAATTCATCATATCAAGGATTAATTACACTGAGGTTTGCTATAGCAAACTCCACTGTATCCCTGTGCTGTTTATAGAAATATTATCTACCTATATGTTGGCAGTGGCTGTTGGTGCTTCCCATTTGGGTGTACAATATACACAATAGATGTATGTATATGCATATACATTTAACACATTATACCAGTGCGAAAGATACCTTTCTTTGAAAGTAGACCTATGTGGCTCAAGAATAGAGTTTATGAAGTATTCTGAAAACACTGTTGACTGTAAGTGCTACAGGTTGTGATAACATAAAATTAAGTCCAGATATTGATCAATTTCTAAGCATGCCGTTCCCAAAGCACTGAAGGTTAACGGAATGACCCATACTGGCAACAGCATGTCAACTTGGTTATTGATAGGGACTTTAGAACTTCACAATGTCAAGTTTGCTGTAAACAATATACAACAGGAGTTGTATTAAACCTGAAACGGTGCTTATGAGTCTTGGGCTGACTTCATGATTACATTCAATGAACAGACAACATTACATTAATATAGTAATTGTAACCCATAAAAGATCTGTCTACCATGCTTATAGAATTGTTCCTTCATGTCACGTATCCAAGCACACAGATCGTCTAGTTGAGAGCTGCTAAGGTAAATGTATTGTTTCCCATATTTATAAATAGGAGTTTGGTATTGTTGCCCGCACCTGCACCAATACCTGAGCAAAGCTGCTGCAAGTACAAGGTACATGTCAGGCATTATATGTTTTGCGACAAAGTTGTTGAAGTCAATGTGCAGGTTGTTTGTAACCAGCACAAAATCACCCACAGTTTTTATATGAGGCTTGTTGACAAAGCATCTGTAATCCATCCACAGAGCAACACGTAAGTCAATACTAAGCCAGCACTCTCCTTCTATTGGATGTTCTCTGAGCTGCAATGAAATAACAGCAAACATTTAATCATTGATTTGACTATATATATATATATATATAATAGTGCTCAGCAGCAAAGTGACAAAAAGTCAGTTGTCATTTTTATCTTGTTGCTCACACTCACTTGAGCAAAAGTGTACATAGAAATGACAAGTTCTTTTTGAAAGTGTGAAGACCACTTTCAGAAATTGTAGCAACAAGGTACAAATGACGAATTTTTAATTGGAGTCACTGCATGATTATATATTATATAAATAGTGACCAGAAAAGTGTCTTAGTGTCCTCCTAAAACTATACTAGGAATTGCTATTGGTAGAAGCTATCTTGCTATAGCTTCTGCCTTATGTGACAATCAGAACAGAAATAGAATTACAGAGTCTACCAGGTATGTATGTTCCATAAGCTTTCTAGTAATGAGAGTGAACAATAGACATGGTGAATCTGATGTAATGAGTACTAGTCAATAGTCAATATGACTAAGCTCAATTATGACTTTGTGTCTCCATAAACCAATTTGTGCTGTACAAGAGCAACCACATATAGCACAGCTAGATGTAATTGCCACTCATTGATTACACTACAGCTTTTCGCTTTTCCTCTCTTGTTGTAATGCTTATATACTTGCGTTTGTCTTCAAAGTACTCGGCTGAGGTTTTGCAGTAACATCCCCATAGACATACATACTGCAGGTACATAGATTTTGGTGTACATACGTTTTTAGTTACAAGCGCCTGCATGGTCCATGATTATATACACAGAGAAACAGAAAGAATTACAGAAATTTTGCTGAAAACCTTTCAAATAGTTATGAAAAGCGATGCAACTGCAATTGTTGTCCGTGAGAGTAGCAAATGTCTTTTCTGTCATTAGTGTCATATACCTACATGCATACATACGCAGTTCTGATCTTTTGGCTTTGCTAGCAGATCAACAGGAAGTCTTGCGCCTCGTCCATAAAGGAGGAAAAATGGCAAATATTTTGATGATGCTTGTTTACTGGTATTATATGCAAACAATACTGAGTCCAAGTACTTGAACCAGTCACCCTGGTTCTCTCCAACCATCTTCAGAAGGGATCTTTGTAGCGTCTGATTGAACTTCTCAATCAGGCCGTTGGTTTGGGGATGGTAGGCTGTTGAAATTAGATGGTTGACTCCTGTTGTTTCAAATAATTTGTGGTTGAGGCAATTGACAAATTCCCTGCCTTGGTCTGACATAACAAGCACGGGCAGTCCGTGTCGGCAAAACAAAGTTGTGAGGAATTGTGCAACTTCTACAGCAGACTTGGTGTACAATGCAGCAGCTTCTGCCCATTTTGTATAGTAGTCCATACAAGTAATGATGTCTAAAAACACGTATTAATGTGTGGTGTGTGTGTGTGTGTGTGTGTGTGTGTGTGTGTGTGTGTGTGTGTGTGTGTGTGTGTGTGTGTGTGTGTGTGTGTGTGTGTGTGTGTGTGTGTGTTAATTGTTGCATAAATGTGTAAATGCATGAATGTGACTCAGATCTCACTTGTGCCCGGTAGGTGTTGCAGGCAGTGGACCCACAAGATCTACTCCAATTCGATGCCAAGCACTCTTCACTAGGATGGAAGTAAGCTCTGAGGAAGTTTTAGAAAACTTTGGATTTGCCTAGAATAGATCAATAACAGCTGATAACATTAAACATGCAGCTGTTGTAGATCATAGTCGTTTGCCAAGGACGTACTCTACTTATAATTTATTATTATTGTTGTTGTTGTTGTTATTATGTAGATTCCTGGTATTTTTTGCTAAGTTTGAGTTGTTCTACCTTTTGACATGTCTTACACGTCTTGATGTACTGGTCAATGTCTTCACAAATGCCATGCCAAAAATACCTGGAGCATACTTTTTTGGTGTTTTGTCTCTGTCAAAGTGACAGCCTTCCATGTGATTGTCATGGATCAACTGAAGAATCTGCTCCTTCAACTCCTTGTTTTGAATCCACTGTCTCTTGATCTTTTCACTCTCACTGTTGCTTTCAGAGTAGTACAGAACACCATTGTTCAGGGTCACCCTCTCACTAGTGAACTTTGGTATGGCTCTTTTTCTGCTTTCTGTAGCACCTTGTACATACCTTCCACCATGGGATTCACTCAAGTACCTAAACGCTTCTTGGCACGTAATAGGATTTCTATTTGACATGATGAATTTCGACAGGTGTACACAATCTGAATGCTTGAATTTAGCTCAAAGTCAGGGCTATAGCTGGTCAAATTGAAATATCATGAGCTCTAATTAAGTTATAGTCATCATTGTCAGAGCAGTGGTGACACATACTTCTTCTTTGCTAGCTGAAGACGTCTTTTCTTAGCTGTTATAATGACCCACAACAACCTTGTTTAGAGTATAGGCAATTAAATGGAAGTGTTCTGTGCTACGAATAAATCATTTAACATATACTAGGGTAATTGTAATGACCCCACAACAATTTTGTTTAGAGTGTAGGCAACTAAATGGAAGTGTTCTGTGCTGCAAATAAGCCATTTAACATATAATATAGGTAATTGGCTTATTCTTTATTTTTTGTACACAAACTGCTTGTTGCCATGCTGTAGTCACTCACTTACCTTTAATAGCACGTACTCTGATTCTTGGCATGAGAACTCGATCCTAACTCTCTCTCTCTCTCTTTCTCTCTCTCTCTCTCTCTCTCTCTCTCTCTCTCTCTCTCGATCTCTTTCTCTCGAACATTTCTTATCTACTAGCACTCTAGATCTAATGTATTAGAATTTATAGTGAGTCACTCTGCTAGTCATAATGTGACTGTTCTATTCTAGTTATGATCTCTGTGGTGCATTTGCAGCTGTCTGTAGTGATATGATGCCCAAGTGACCACAACAGGATTACCTCACAATCGAGTCTCTTCATTATAGCTTCTCTTTGTCCGTCGAGTACACTTACTCAGTTTGCTTGGACAATATTTTGAGTTTGCGTGCATATAACCGTAACTCAACAAATGTTAGTTGCTTCTATTAAATATGTAACCGTAATTAAATGCACATATTCACAAAGCAGTTTGGACTCCGCAAGTTTTTCTCTTGGCTTTTGCATGACATTCGATCACTTGACATTTCATTATACCTAAATGTGTAAAGTTCACAAATAAATTTGTTTGCAATTTTTAATTTGAGGTAGAAGGTATATGGGCTGGTACTAATCGATCCCCACCATTACTAAATCTAGAGAATTAAACATGCACATATAACACAACACATATAACACAACTTGCTTGTATGAATTTTCTCTCAACTTCCTGGAAGCATTGCAACATAAAATTTAGATCTACGATGTCTGTACTTAGTTGAGGAACGCGTGCTACATGTTAAATTGGTAAGAGGCAGTATTTACCAACTTGTTTAGAACTGGACAATTTCAAAACTATTGCATATCTTCACTGTAATGTTTCAGTTACACTGTGCTGAACTTGTTGCCACCAGCACATTCTCACACATGTACGTGCTAGTATTAGCAGAAAGAGAGGTACGTACCACTTATTCATGAAAAGGTTACACTACGCGAACACGTATGTTGTACAGTATGTCATCAAACAGTTGGTTGGAGCATTGCAGAACATTATTGCAGACTACTAGTACAACTTTAATTAAGTGCTATATGTTCATAGTAGAATTACTAGGTAATTGAATACTGGTAGAGGGTTACTGTTGATTGCTCTTGTGAAGTGTTATGGTTGACCTTATAATTAGGTGTTGTATCGCTGATAAAACACCTGCAATGGACCAATGAGCGCACCTAAAGGTCACGTGATATGTAAGCACATACTGACATTAGGTTGAAAATATGTAGTTGATAAGTAAAACGGCTTATACAAACTTCTATTATGTAAATCTTTTCAAAAAATTAATAAGTAATATCAATTTATTAATCTTAATAATAATGTTCTTTAGGTCTGTCTTCAAGTGTAGATCAGTACAGCATAATTGTGAAATCTTTAGGTAGTTTGTATACTGTTCAATTTTGGTATACGTACTTTCTAATCTAATTCTAGTTGTTTAATTAAAACAACTTTTGAATCTAAGACAACTGAATGCATATGGCATCATCTTGCAATATATACAAGTACACCAATTCTTGAAATCAGTTGTTAATTAAACATGTGCATATCTGATCATGCACTACTTCTGCAAATGTGCGGTTTCTGAAGCAAAACTACACATACAAACTTCTACTGGCCATGCTAATCTTTTGAAACAGTTTCAGTAGTTAATATTAATATATTCATCTATAATAGTTATGTATCTCACTTTAGATGAAAAATGCTAATGATTACAACGTATCCAAGTGGCTGATAGAGATGGCACTTAATCAATGTGCTTCTCATTAAAATTGTTTTTCTAGTGACGATATGAGTTTTCTACACATATATTAAGTTTGAAAGGAACTGAATGTTATATTCTTGTAATATTAGAGCTCCGATTATTTGGAATCGACCGATAAGTATGGACATATCTGATCACTACTTCTACAAATGTGCAGCTTATGGAGTAAAACTGCACATACAAACTTCTACTGGCCGTGTTAATCTTTTGAAAGAGCTTCAATAATTAATATTAATATCTTCATCTATAATAGTTATTTGCATATCACTTTAGCTGCAAAGTTGCTAATGAATTACAATGTTTCAAGTGGCTGGCAGGGATGGCACTTAATCAAGGTGCTTCGATCTGATTCAAATTGTTTTCTATTGATGATATGAGTTGTTCTACGAAAATATTAATTAAGTTTGAAAGGAATTGAATCTTCTTGTAATACCAGCTCCGATTATTTGTATTTGAAATTGGCCGATAAGTATGGGCACATCTGATCACTACTTCTCCAACCATTCACTTTCTGAAGTAAACCGCACATACAAACTTCACTGATCTCACTGATCATGTTAATCTTTTGAAACAGTTTCAATTATTCATATTTATCTCTTTATTTAATTAATATAATTAGTTGCAATTGGTTGCAAAATGCCAATAAATTCGAAGCCTTCACAAGCAATAATTTATACCAGCAACATATATAGAGGTACTACATATTTTCAATAATATTTCTGTTGCTGGTATAGTGTTTAATTAATTAAATTGAGTATTAGTATGCAAATATCTAATCACCACTTCTGCAAATGTGTGTATACAAGAAATAACTTTTCATGCAAACTTCTACAGACCGTTATAGTTTTAAAAGGTAGGATACTTGATATTAATAATACAAATTCACTAGTAGTATCTAGCTGCAATATATACGTGCTATAAAATTTTTAGAACAGTAAAAATGCCAGACTATCTATATGAGCAACAGCATGTAAGTCTATACATCATACATTTGTCTTCACTACACATAGGTAGAATATACAGGCCATAGCCGTTACAGTTTGAAAAGTATAAATCAATGCTTGTAAACATTCTTGGTAAGAACTTGGAATATCTTGCTGTTCTTAGACCTTGAGCATTTCTTGATGGCATCTGTTAACTCAAGAGTAACTACAACAAGTCAAAAAATCATGTCATACAGTTAGATTCCATTAACATTTTCACACATGCCCAACTAACATTTCAGTAAAGTTGACAGAGATCTTGGGTTCTACGTGGCATGAAATTGCGGAACAACTTGTGTCGACCAAGTGAGCTAAATCACAAAAACCTAGAAATAAGTCAGTACAAGAACACAAACTAAAACTACCTTCTACCGTCTACATATATTACAAAATCAAACCAAGATCTTGGCAGCTGCGGTGGTCTTCCAGGATCTTTCAAGATCTTGAGGTGTAAACACCCTGCCGCATGTGCAAAGACAAACAGACGACAGTTTGCTTCTGTATGTACTTTCTACAGCAAGCAAATAGACTCTCCTTGTAACCATTGCCTAAAACAATACGTATATTGAACAAAACAAATTTCTTGTGATTTCTTGACCACACCCTTAATTTTTCTTGCAGGAACCTGCACTAGCCAAGCAGCAGGTAACACGGTCGTAATGCATCCAATACTCTTGTACCGATTAGGAAAACAAGCAAAACGTTATTATTATTATTGTCGTGCTCAACCAGATCAGTCTGGTTTGTAAAGTCTATTACAAGTACCGGAAGCAAACCCTGCTTCAGAAGTGCTTAGACCATCACGACTGTCTAGAAAGAAGACATGACTTTACGAAGGATCCGAGTAGATCCCAGAAGCACTGTTTTCTGTATGTGCTGCAGGTTGTGATGACCTGGAATAATGTCCAGTCACCGTGCAATACCTGCGTGCACTGTGCCCAAAGCTCCCAAGACCACCGGAACCACCAGTGTTCGACAATGCCACATGCGGCTTATCTCCACTCGCAAGTCGCTGTACTTCGCCAACTTCTCAGCATGTTTCTTGCCAATGTTGCCATCAGCAGGACAGCTGATATCAATAAGAAGATAAGTGTTTGTCTTCTTATTTCTGAGACAGATGTCTGGACGATTGGCTTTGATCTTCCTTGCAGTGGGGATGGTGGTATCCCACATCATAGTAATGTCATCCGTCTCCACAAGCCTATCAGGATGATGCCGGTACCATTAGTATTATTATATTATTATTATTATATTATTATTATTGTTGTTGTTGTTGTTGTTGTTGTTAAACATGACAAACCAAAGAGCACATTAACTTTATTGATATCATACTACGAATAAGCCAACCATACTATAACCAATTTAAAAAGAAAATTACAATTATTATCATCATCAGAACACCAAATTATATTTATCTCAAAGTCTATCAACTCCACTGCATTATTGCATCAAACAGCTCATACCAGCAGCTCACATATGCCCAACATAACTAAACACTCAGTTCAGTAATGTACCTCAGTAACCTGGGTTAGTATGTAGATTTAACAATAACACATAAACTTTCAAATAATCAACTAATTAGACAATTGTACATCCATTTACTCCACTGCATTAGATTGACAATTAATTAATTAATTAATTAATTACAGCATGAAGGTACACACAAGGAATTTTATGCACATGCAGATTTAAACTAACTGCAACAGCAGTCTATTATAGCCTACAACACAAGTAGAAGATTACAAACGAATTTCTATTCGACATCACTGCATGCGGTAAACCAGAAATACCGAACTATTACTAGAAGTCTACACATTTGATTCTTCAAAAGCTTCAAAAACATGTCTAGATACCCATTCCATACCTTTCACTGTCGTAACCTGTCGTACGTCTATTCACACTAGATAATTATCTAGTGAATGAATTATCTAGTGATCGGAGAGTACAAGCCACCGATCGCGACAGTTCACAGCTGCAGGTTGCCTAAACTACAAAGCAGCCTCTGAAGCCTGTACAAGCTATAACATGGCCAAAGGAACAAAAATAAAGGTGTGACATGTAACACGCATGCGCTAAACAATTTCTAGGTGTCGGCAATTCTACCCCGCCCGGAACAAATCCGCGGAAGAAGACAAGACAACATAAAACAGCGTCTGGAGATCCGAGGGACAACATGTGCGCAAGCGTATGCACACCTTTTAGGTACTGCGCTTGCGCATTTGATCAACCGGAACAAATCCGCGGCCGGAACAAATCCGCTGGCACAACGGTATTGTGACATACTAGGGGACTGTGTAGTGTCATGTAACTCGCGCATACTCCTACCCTCTAGGATCAAGACTTCGCGCGCTCTTCACATCCGGGTGGTTTCTCAAGTCTTCACTCTAGAGTAAACAGTAACGTGTAGACGCGCAATGAGTTCTCCCACTTCAAGCCTCAAGAAGACCAAAAGGACACCTCTTCCTGCTATCAAAAGTCCAGACAGCCGGTACGTCTGAATTTCATTGTATACAAATAGAATATCGAATATTTGTGCACGTGTCTTTGCCTAGTAAATTGACTATCCCATACCGCCAACCGATTTCTGGTTCTTTACACAGTCCCAAAGGTCACGATACTATGGCAAGCCCAGATGCTTTGGAGAGAGAACTAAGAAAAAGTTTCCATGGCCATCAGCAGCCCTGTAGTCCTTCTGATGGCGAGTTCATTGCTTCAATGGCTCGGAGACTTAGTGTATTAGAACAGCAGCTGTTGGCTAAATGTAAGGAGATTGTAGAGAAAGACGAGAAGATAAATGTGTTGGAAGACAGGCTTGC
The DNA here is from genome assembly GCF_963422355.1 of Corticium candelabrum. Taxonomy (NCBI): domain Eukaryota; kingdom Metazoa; phylum Porifera; class Homoscleromorpha; order Homosclerophorida; family Plakinidae; genus Corticium; species Corticium candelabrum. The sequence goes on from NC_085095.1 coordinate 4,876,243, forward strand.
TGTGTTAGAAGCATCACGGAGTTCGGGTTGCGTTTCAACGTGTAGGATTTGTATAGGATTGATGTTGATCGAGACACTGATTTGTTAGGTGCTGGTTCTTTAGACTTGCCAGTTACGGAGTTGCAACGGAAGTGTCTCGTGCTGCAAAAGCGACAGCAAGAAATGGAGGTTTACAAATGTGATCTACAATGATTGTGCTCTAATATTATTCAAGTACTTTGACAGAGATTTCTTGCTGACTATGGCATGATATGGGTTGGAGATGACTCGGGTGATGAAAATCATGAAGATGATGCGTATCAAGATGAGAATTTTGGTGATGGAATGTGGAGGCCTGGTATAGTGTTTGTTTGTTTGTGTGTGTGTGTGTGAGAGAGAGAGAGAGAGGGGGGAGGGAGAGGGGGGAGGGAGAGGGGGGAGGGAGAGGGAGAGAGAGGGAGGGAGGGAGGGAGGGAAGGAGGGAAGGAGGGAGCTACTTTGTCCTCTTGTGATTAACTAGTTGTATGGTATCCGTAGGCGCCTCGCGTTTGTGAGTAACACGTCCAAAGGAGTTTTCAGACCGTCTACTGAAACGCCGAGTCCTAGCTAGACAATATGTATTTGTTGAAACCCTAGCTGTTATGGAAGTAAACATGCAAACTTCCTAGTAGTTTAGATTATGTTTACAGGCCTGTATAGGTAGTCACCGTGATCAAGACACTAGAAATGTACAGTCTGGGTATGCACTCAGTTCCGTTGTAACGACAGTGGTATGGTATTTACTGACATAGAAATTGATATTGGCAAACATTGACTATCAACAGTGTTAGATGCAACACAGTGTAATAAAGGATTGATTGTAGTACGGGACGTGTGAGTAGGTGGCATTCAACTCCTGAAGGTGTTTCTTGGTTGTCAAGTACATACAATCCCTAGCTACAATACAAAGGATGGGCGATGGAAGTTCATGAAGCTCTTTTGTCGCCATTTGCTCACTTAAACACATCGTTCTTAGACTCATCTGTAGTTGGACATGGAAACAATTTTTTAAGGTAGGTCCTATCATGAAACGTGGTCATGGGGAAGAGAAATTTGAGACTTGTGTGTACACACACACACACCTATATATATATATATATATATATATACACCAAAAACTCGATGGAGAGCCATATAGGACCACGCTCATTTCTGTTTTGCAACCCAGATTAGACGCCTTGCTACGCTCGGCAATTAAGGGGTACATACATACAGCAATAGATAGTAGTAGTAGTGTGTGTGTGTGTGTGTGTGTGTGTGTGTGTGAGTGTGAGTGTGAGTGTGAGTGTGAGTGTGTGTCTGTGTGTCTGTGTGTGACAGAGCACGTTAACATGCTATTTTGATTACATGAGATTTGCAGAGTGTGAGCAATGCATTAAAGCATTGGAACAGTACTTTATGTTTTGACTCCAACAAGTTTCTAATTTTATCTAATTTAGCAGATGCTTACAGTACTATTGTAGCGTCATGCTCATTATGCTGATGATACCTCGTTTAAAGTTCATAGAAAAGAGTGAGTCACTACTGGCTAAGTGGATGGCTTTAACTTGACCATTACTAAACGCAAAAGAGACTGGGTGTTGCTTGAGTTCTTTACAACCAAGAGATAGACCGTTGCAGTCAGTGATCTTTGTGAAACATTTTTGTGTGATTAATTTGGTAACAATTTTATGAAGAGGGTTGCTTACTTGAAGAGTTCTTTGGCCATCACTATCAGTCGTAACTTGTGTTTTCACTGTCAGACTAAGACCATCACTCTTGTGTGGTATTTCGTTGGTTAAAGTAGCTGTGTATTCGTAAGTTTGCACTTGTCCTACGGAGCAGAGTTCATAAATTGATTATGCAATGTTTGCATAAGGACATTGTGGCATTGTATACCAGTGTTTGGCAGTGGTGATCTTCTAATGCTGGCTGTAACAAAGAAGATATTAGTATGCACAAATTATGTGCAAATTGTTATTTGATGGTAACAATGATTCAGACTGTTATTATATAACTTATAGCATCAACTCAAATTTTGATATTTTTGTTTGCATAAGACTTTTATACTGGAATGCTTTATAAAGTCCTCACAAATGTTTGTCTGGACTGATTTTAAGCAATTCCTGCCTAAGAAATCTAGTTAACCCTAACGCGACGTTATCAAGCACATGTCAGGGGATCAATGTAGTTAACAAAATTGGTCCAGGGGATCAATACAGGGCAGACCATTTGTGCCATGACAGAGATTTATGTCAGCCCACACTTCTTTGTCTGCTTGCTGTTTGTTCAGATAAACTATGTACACTTGAATGTCCCTAATCCGGACCTCCGAGATCCAGACACCTCAGACTGGACACTTTCACCCAGTGTAAATCCGGTCTTGGGGCTCCGAGGGTAAGCACTTTGGCAAGAAACTCCTCGTATAAACACTCAATTCTCAAGCCGTCTTGACTATAATCATGTGCCAGTGTGTAGGAGAATGCGCATGTAACGTATGTAAATGTAGTACAAAGTACACATGTACAGTACAGTGTAGTACAAATGTGTACATACTGTAAATGCATGCTATATGCCAGAGCTAGTTAGACGTTCACCAAACCTTGTATAAAATGGTCTGGGATTCCAAAGATATAACGCACGTTAGCTATCTTGATCTTCTGGACATTTTCTGGACATTTTCTAGAATCCGGACAACGGCTGGTTTTATACTGTCCGGATTAGGGAGGTTTGAGTGTATACGGAACATTGCAGGCCCAGAGTTCTCTTGACGTTGGTAAATTTGTGTAGAAAGGAAGTTTAGCCATTGGGTTACTGTCCAAGGAGCTCAGATCTGATGGGTACAGTAGTCTAGATAAGGCAGAATTTCTCAGTTATAGTTATAGGATCCAACAAGAGCAGTCACTAGACAGAGAATGTGGCAATTACTACCCATTGTCATACAAAATTAATTGTGTGTCAAATATTTATTGTGTATCAGTAGCTGAGTTGATCTCTGAATTAGCCATACCGTTTTAAAAAACTAACTGTGGTATTTTCTCCTGACTTTCTGGTCTTTCAAGTTTGGGAACTAGATGACAGGTGAAGAGTCTTTCTAACGGTAGTATGCAACAATCCTTGAGCTTGCACATCTGTTTCTTACGTGTCGTCTCATCTGCTATTGACAGTGTTTGTGGTGGGTAGTGCCATTCAGGTGATTGGCATTTTAATAATATTGCTATGACGGCAAATGCCATCATGGATTTTAGAAGCTTATAATGTTATTGCTGGGCACTGTATGTGTGCACACCACTTTTTCTGCTCTGTTGTGAGCATGTGACGCACTTGTGTTGTTAATGCTATGTTTAGTAGCCAAAATTCAAAAGATTTTGTCAGGTGACAGAAAGCTGAAGGCAATGGGGCTATCACACAATATGTCTCAAGGAAAATTCCCAAATAACTTTGCCTGAAATCTAGTGTGTCTCAATGGGAGACACTAGGCAACAGACTGCAAGTACATAATCCAGCACACAACTACCATATATGGATGACTCGTAATGCTAGAGGCGAGTGTTTGCTTACCTCCATAAGATGAAGTCACAAGAAACAGCAGGAGAAGAGATTTCATTGTTGTAGTGTTTACAGAAAGAATGGCTGGGGACTAGGTAGCATAGGTTTTTATAGTTTCAGATTCCTATATTTATTGCAACTAGCTATAGCAGTCAGCTGTTGTTCTATTGACCTGGCAGACAAATATCCGTTAATTGTTATCTAATTGTCACTTTACAGCTGCTGCTAACCTATATGGTGGGATATCCTGTGGTCTGGTTTTCTTGCAAATGAGTGGTGTCGTGTCATCAGATAATACAAGAGATGTGAGGTGACTGTCATCAGTTTCAGGAGCTATTTGAGAGGTGCAACCTAGTGCATAGTATATTTGCATATATGCATGCAAGCGGAGACAAGTGCAAGAAGTGTTATTTATCTTGGGAGTCATGGAATGAATTCATCCAGGAATTGAAGTTGAAAGTTGGTTTACAATATTGATGTTGACGTCAATGTCAACTATTTGCCATGACTCTAACGCAGCTTCAATCATGTTAATATTGAGAACATGCTTGATGCTGGATTTTAATCAAATTCTATTCTTGTGCAATTATTGCATACTACACATCAATCACAAGCATTGGACAGTGTGTGTGGGTGCGTGGGTGCGTGCGTGCGTGTGTGCATGCGTGCGTGCATTGGTGGGTGCGTGCATGTGTGTGTGTGTGTGTGTGTGTGTGTGTGTGTGTGTGTGTGTGTGTGTGTGTGTGTTTTGTGTGTGTGTTTTGTGTGTGTGTGTGGTCTTATTCAGCAAATTAGAAACACATGTTGGATTCTCAATGGGTTCAATTAAGTTTTAAAATGATTGTTTTGGACATTTTAAAGTAGTGAAAACGATTTGTATGGATTGTTAAATTAATATTCTTGTAGAAGCTGGTGTTAGCTGTTGTTGTTCGAGAAGATTCTTCCTACCCATAGTTGCAGTATTGAGTTATGTGCTGGTTTTAGCATATCTGACACAACAGGAGTACAGGAATTACTACGTTATTGGTTTTGTTGATGACATCAGATCACTTGTCACATAAATGTGTCAAGGAGCCATGCTAAGGCAACATTGACCTTAACACCAATTTCAGGATATTACTGGTATATTGATGTCAATCTTGACGTCAGCATTGGTAGTGTGAACCAACCTTAATTGAACCATCTTGCAAAATGAGTGCATAATATTGCAGACTTTTGGTTTGTTGCAGATGGGCTGGTTCATATTCAAGCATTTGGTGTTGGCTGAATTTATTGATTACATTGCATCAACTCAGTTGGCAATGTTTATCAGTGCCTGAGGTTGCTCGTGGTTGGGTGGGTATGGAAAGCAATGGTGCCTTTCTTAGAGCAAACAGTTAACACCTAGATTATTGGGACTGTGTGGTCACATGGATGGTTTTATGGTTTCCTGCATGAAGGGAAAGTTGTCAGACATGTTAAATTGATTACAGGTATAACGTTTGGGGAATTGCATAACTGAGAGGCATGGGCTGTAAGGCGTCGCTTGTGAAACTCTCTCTCTCTCTCTCTCTCTCTCTCTTGCGCGCGCGCGCGCACGCGTTTGTGTGTGTGTGTGTGTGTTTGTGTTTATGTACTTGCATATCTCCTTATCGGTGAGTTGAAGCACCACCGAATTTTGCTTGCGCACGCCGAATCCATACAGGTCTAAAGTGAAGCTGTCGTTGTTTTCTGGACTTCTCCTGCAACAACGGGATTTTCTGCCGATGGAACCCACATCTGCTCGCGCGCAGATATCTCTGTAATGGCATATCGGATTTCCACATAATTTAAATTGCCCGTTCTGGAGTGTGTCGATTATTGCAGGCAGTGTTCATGAAAGCAAGATATTTTTTGTGCACATTCGGGTCTTGAAAAACGACTACCCTTTGTTTGCCCGTGTAAAAGCTTTGAAGACCTGCCCTGTTCAATATGCCTGTTTCCCGTAATGGCAGCAACGTCTTTGAAGTGACAACACGACCTCGAACTAGTCCTTTGTTGATGTAGGTCCTGCATACATGCAATTAATTTCGTTTTGACCTCTGTCCTCTTATGTCAAATTCTGACGACGTCACGATAGACTCGTTAGAAATCTTGAAAACTGCACCAAAAACGGAATAAGGTTTCTTAATGTGTTACAAACTGTACAATGCATAGAACCATGTACAGGCGAGTTTCTTTTGGCGTTTAGAGCAAAGTGAATCATTGCGAATGTTTGCTAGACTCCGTGATCTGTGACGTCAAGGCCAATCAAAACCGCCTGCACTCTTGTACGAAATTCTCTGCAATGGCCCATCAGATCTGCACCAAATTTAAACTGACTGTTACTGACATTGGACAGTATGTGTCATTTAGTGCTGGGATGTCGAAAAGGCAAGATATTTTTGCATATGTCTGGGTCTTGGAAGTTTAGTTGTCTTCAATTAGATATAACTAGCAATCAATAATGCAATCAGCCCTGGCAAAGAACGGGATCTGCAATGGGATATATTCTACTTTAAGATAATCGTTCTCAGAATGGGATATCACTGAACGGGTTAAATATCTCTGTACAGAATTCTATAGGAGAACTCATCAGAGATACACTTTAGAATATATTAGAACGGGGTGATATACTTCATGAATGCATACAATAAATTAGTTAATTAATGACAGCTAGTAATAATAGAAATTTACTAACCATTAGTGATATTCATATCTATAATCTGCCCGTGCGGAAAACGGGATGGTGAGCTAGTTTTATTATAAATATGCTCAGTGACTTTGCAGGACTGACTATAATTTGTCTACTACCTGTCATCATAATTATAACTGTGACATACTAAGGACGCGTCTCCATTACGTCCTAAGCATGTTTTTTATCCCAAACATTTTTATGATTGAACACATCTCCACTAGCATTAAACTCGTTTAAATGTAAACCTAAACAGCTTTTGCTAAACCCAGTTCATAGGTAGTTTAGCTCAGTTGTTTAGGTTTAACGGTCACATGATGGTTGCATGAAGGTGGATCCTAACTTCGTAGTGCCTTTGCAGTGCTTTTTTGGAGGATACTTGAAATAGACAAAATCAGAAACTGCGTAAGATGTTGCAGAGTCCGAAGAGGGAGAGAGTTTTTTCCAAATCATCATCTGATGCTTTTACTCATGCATCCTTTGACATAGTGGTGAAAAGAATTTCGGCGCTGCAATGAAGTCTTGGATACTGATGTTGAGATTGTGGATATCCCTAACTAAACATGTTTAGATTCTAAACACGTTTCATGTTAAACTAGTTAATTTAAAGAGTGCAGCCAATGGAGACACAGCCTAAGTCCAACTCTGAAAGTTTAGTACTGTTCTACTGTATTATTCAAATTATGGCACTGCCATTACCCTTCTCTTTTTGGGAGAGGTAAAGGTACTCTATAAGTTCGTGATTGCTTTGTTCATTGAATTTGTTATTGGGTGCAACTGAGAAAGGAAATGGTAATGCAGCTATGTTGCAAATGTTCAGTTACAGATTACAAGTGTGGTGTTTGGCAGCAACAATCAAATGTCAAGTGCTTTGTTCCTTTGTATCATTTTTCACAAAAACATTTAATGTTATTAAGCTTTATATCTTATTTTTGACCAAATCTGGGATTTACTGCTGTCTAATGTTGACTGTGTCATGTAGAACCTTCGTAACAAAAACTTATATTTGACGTTAATTTACATGTTTATTTATTTAATGTTAAGCCTTTATCTTGTTTTTTGACCAAATCGTGGATGTATTGCTGTTCTATATTGACTGTCTAAGTGGCGAAGTTGTATCACTTGCTCTATCGTCATAGATAGTACAGGCACTTTATGGTTTGACCTTAAACTACTTTCAGCATAAACTCTCTCAACTGTTTCCTACACAGAAAAGTGTGCTCTATAACATTCTAAAAATCTTAGTAAATTCTTTGAGGGGAAGTGAGCGTATCATCTCTGGTAGCATTCAAATCACGCGACCTCCAAACTATCTCTTTGTCTAACTCACAGTTCTTCTGAAACACGTATATCGCATTGGGTACTGTAGAAACACTATAGTGAAGAACAAATACTTCATTCGAGACTTGTTCAAGGCTTCTCCGTCGGCGATTAGGCTAGAATGTGATTGAAAACGTCGTCGTTTCCAGACTATCGCCGTGTTCTCATGTAGTAACCGCTCTGGCAAGGTTACGATTATCTCTCTGAAACAGTCTACCCTTTTGGCTTCTCCATTACTCACTTTTTCAGACCATGTCCGAAATTACGGCTAGTAGCTGGCGTCAAGGTCCCGTATACCCGTGAATTTTAGATTTGTCAATGTGGCATTGGACGCGTTAGTGGTGTCTGAAGACTGTATCATATTGTATCTTATTGTTGATGCAGTTCTCAGTGCCTTGGTGCTGGCCTAAACATCTAATGTGCCTTTACCCGGAAGTTCAGATGATCAGGAATGTGGAAACAGAAGAGTTGTTAGAAGCTACAACTTCATCACACGAGAAGTCTGCTAGACATCCAGACCTGGATGAAGCTGCTGTTCTCTATGAGAAGGTGATGCAAGGTTCAATGTCTGCAGATCAAGTTTGCCAGTCTGGTGTGATAACCAGAATCGGTGATGCTCTTCAGAGAGAAACCAAATTCCTGAAGCCATCTAAGACTGCTACACTTTGGTTGCAGTACATGCATATGGTTGATATACTTTGCAAGTATGTCTGGGCAGAGTGTATACTGGCAACAGGGAATTGTATCTCCAAACTGCTTCAGAAATGCTCCCTTACTTGGCCACATGTGGACACAACCACTACACAAAATCTGCATGGATATATCTGCAGCGAATGTCTAATCTCCACAATGAGCATCCAGATGTGTATCAACATTTTTGAGAAGATCTCCATATGGTGAGACGAAGTGATCGTTATTGGGCTGGCTTGTCCTTGGATCTCATCATCGAACAGGTGCTCATGAGAAGCCTGAAGACCAGCGGGGGTCTCACAAGGAAACGAGGGATGACTGATCAGCAACACCTGACATGGTTGTTGTCCAAGCCAGCTTGTGCTGATGTGAACTGTGCCATGCAAAGGCTGACTGGGGTTAGCTACAACACAGGAGAGCAAAACAAAGATATAACCAAGGCTAGACAAGCTCGTGACTGGAAAGATACACCCACAAAATTCTCAAGTATCTTCGAGATATGAACCCCTTCACTTCCGACACCAGTCTACGAAGCATCTCTACAGGAGTACATGCACACAGAACCGTCAATGTTGACCAGGCAAAAGATGTTGGAAATGCAATTCTGGTTAGCATGAAGGGAAAGACTGCTGCAGAGTATAATTTCAAGAAGAAAGACCAAGTCATCACTCTAGACACAAAGAATGCAGTCAAGGTTGATGGCATTGCAGTGTAGATTGACCCACAACTTTTCCAGAAACTCACGATAATTGCTGCAAAGGCAACTGACAAGTTTGAAGATGTCTTCAGGTATATGAGCTATGCAGTTATCCACCAGTCCTCTTTGACTTATCACTACTGCTTCGGGAGCCACAGAAGCCAGTACTGGCAAATGCCATCTGGAGCCTATTGGCTTCAGACGTTTCTGAGATAACTGGAGAGGTCCAGTATGTACTGGATGGCGGTGCACTCATTCAGCGCATCCCATGGATGCGAGGGGCAACATACCAAGAGATATGCTCAGTGTATGCAAGGTATGTCTAAAAAAAGTATGGGGAAGCAGTTGTCGTGTTTGATGGCTACAGTGGCAAATCCACAGAGACACAACACATGAAAGACGAACAAAGGGCATGCTGGAGTAACTGTAGCATTTACCAGCAATATGCAGCTTACAATGTCGAAGGCTAAGTTTTGGCCAACAAGTCCAACAAGCAGCAGTTCATCAAAATGCTTGGAGATCAACTAGAGATGAACAACTGCAAAGTGCATCATGCTCCAGGGGATGCTGATTTGCTAATTGTACAAAAATCAGTGGAGTCTGCCACAATGTCGACCACTATCCTGGTTGGTGATGACACAGACCTTCTTATCTTGTTGTGCTATCACTCAAGCTTGGACTCTCACAGTGTTTTTCCAACCAGAGCCAAAGGAGAGCACAAAGAATCCGTGCGTGTGGAACAGCTAGGTCCTGAAATATGCACTCACATGCTCTTCTGCATGCCGTCCTTGGATGTAATACAACCTCCCACCTGTGTGGTATTGGAAAAGGAACTTCCCTTAAGAAGTTCAAATCAAGTATACACTTTCGAGAGCAAGCTAAAGTGTTCGATGCACAGTCAGCTTCCCCCGAAGATGTTATTGTTGCAGGATTGCAAGCATTGGTTTGTTTGTACAATGGGAAACCTGCAGAATGACTTGATTCGCTGCGTTATACGCGTTCCTGCGAGAAGGTGGCTACCAAAACATCTCATATATTCAACCACAGACTCTGCCACCCACTTCAGCTGCAGCAAAGTACCACAGTCTCCGTGTATACTTTCAGATACAACAATGGAAAGGTTCTGGGGTTGAACTTACGGCAGTAGAATGAGGGTGGAGAGAGTGAAGAAGGACTTAAGCCAGTTCAGACTGACTTGCTTCCAGCTCCTGATGAGCTCCTACGTATGATAAGGTGTAATTGTCAGACTGATTGCAGTACATTGAGGTGTACATGCAAGAAGCACAATGTGAAATGCCCCCCTGCCTGTGGCAACTGCAGAAGATCTGGCTGTATAAACTCAGACCGGCTGACATATGAAGGTGGTGATGTTGATGAGGAGGAGGATGATGATGAGGATGAGGATGAGGATGAGGATGAGGATGATGATGATGACTAAAACAATAACATTGATTGAATAAATAATAATTATTCACTATAGTAACTATTACATCTCATAAATCCGTTATTTACTTATTATACTTTATAGCCTTTACAGGTAAGTAGTTGAAAAAAATACAGAAAGTTCAAACACATTTACAATTTCACAAAAACATTGGTATATATACGATAAAAGATGGTGTAGAATCGGCAACAAGTATGTTAGCGTATGACCACTTTTTGACACTTTCCCCTGCAGATATTCCTTAGAGGGTAACAGACATGAAAAAATCAAAAATTATTTTATTGCATTTTTCGTTTGTTCTTAATGTTCTTATGCCCCCAAAATTAAAAGTTTAATTTTTGAAGCTACATTTGTGAAGATATCGAGGCGTAAGCGTACCCGCCGTGACGTCACAAGAGGAACGGAAGTGGCTAGAGCGCATGCTGGCAATAGAAAATGTCTGACGAGATAGTACACCTCTGGTTGCCTGCTGGCTGCAGTAATGTGCTCAGAAAGAAAGCATGGCTTTGATTTACTTCTCCAGTAATACCAAGATGTCAAAGAAATGAGCAGCGCGAGGAAACAAGCAAGAAATCGGTGGGATGGACCAACCGCTCGTTCAGACCCGTCTAGTGCGTATTCTCAGCCGGAATGTTTCGAAACGGAGGATAACGTTAGTGAGTCACTTACTGTGAGGCTTTGGGCTATTACCCAAGGTAAAAGGTGACTGAAGCCTGAAGCATCAAGCTGCGCTGGTGATTTGTGTACTAGGAAGCCATTGAGAGGATTGCAACGTGACGATGTGAGAAAGTCAACAAATACAGAAGGGGAGAAAAGGCTGAAAGAAATGTAAGAAATGAAGGGTAAGTCATGTAGAAATCATCAACTCACAAGACTCCGTGTTCTGGATCTGGGTTGGAGAGAACATGAGTTGTACTGTCATCCATACTCACTAATTAATTGAATCTTGAATTGATATCAGAAATCCAGATCTAACTGGCTTCTTCTCACCTTTTTCATTTTAAACAAACGAATATTTGAGAATTAGTCAATTGCCCATGGTCAGAGCAAACAAGATTATGAAATCTCTCTTAATTAATTAAACCGACTCTAATTTATGAGGATGTTGGAAACTGCTGTAAAAGGATGGGTGGGAGGATTGTTGATAATTGATTACAATCTTCAGAAGTTTCAATCAACTCTCACAACCTACAAACAAGAATAACACCATTCACTGGTAGTTCCAGTGACAATTATGTTTCACACGACAAAACCTAACCATATAATTATTGATGGCTTTCTTTTACTTGAGATACTCGATAATGCCTCATAGTGTCTTCTGACGTTTAAATTGTGACCTCATGGAATTTCCATTTTATACAAAGCAGCCAACAACAATCTGTAAAAGCAACATTACTTTTATAAATAACTTGAAATTGTATTGCATGTGTGCTAGCATTTTTAAATAACAAAGCTACTGTGTGAAGTACAACAGAAACTAAAAAGAGCCATTTTGCCAAGACATTGTAAGTACATAGACAGTAATTCTAAGCAACCAGAAACACACCACCACTACCAACAACAATAACAACAACAACAATTGGCATTGCAACCAACAGTAAGGAATGAAAAAAGTGCACTCATATACCTGCGAATGCTATGTACTGGAGTCCAGGACTAACACTAGGCCACTGATCAGCTTCTTCAGGATTGTCGACGTAATCCACACCAACATCAAGAGAAGCTCATCTCTTCGGTTCAAACTTACTTTCACGCTCTAGCAGTAGGTAGAAATTAGTCACAAGCAACTCTGTCGATCGTAGAATTTTACAGGACTTACCCTTCATTTCTTATTCGTTTTTTCAGCTTTTTCTCCTCTTCTATATTTGTTGACTTTCTCACATTATCATGTTGCAAGGCTTCATCTAGCATAAATCGCCAGCGCAGCTTGCTGCTTCAGGCTTCAGTTTCTTTTTACCTTGGGGTAAACCCCAAAACCTCCTACTAACGTAATCCTCCGTTTCGAAACATTCTGGCTGAGAATACGCACTAAACGGGTCTGAACGTGTGGTTGGCCCATCCCATCGATTTCTCGCTTGTTTCACTAGCGTTGCCCATTACTTTCATGTCTTGGCATTGTTGGAGAAGCGAATCAGAGCCACACTTCCTTTCTGCACGCATTGCTGCAGCCAGCAGACAACCAGACGTTCACTTTCTCGTAGGACTTTACTATTGCCCGCATGCTCTCTAACCACTTTCATTTCTCTTGTGATGTCACGGCAGGTGTACGCCTACTAAACATCCGGAGGCAACTTTGCACCTCAATATCTTCATGAATATAGCTTCAAAAATTAAGTTTTAATTTTTTGGGCATACAAACGTTAAGAACTAACGAAAAATGCAATAAAATAATTTTTGATTTTTTCATGTCAGTTACCCTTTAAGACTTTTAGTATGTTATAGAGGACACTTTTCTGTATAAGAAACACTTAAAAAAGTTTGTGTTGCAATTAGTTTAAGGTTGACTCAAAATTTGTCACAAAATGCCTGTACTAAGAGTATTGCTAATATGTTTGTTTATGTGTATTTCCTTTAGACACGTCTGTTTGCCATGATATGTTTACTGTTCATTTCAATAAAATTGTGACAAATCTGAAGGTGAGAGTTTTGTATCTTACTAGCTGCCCTGATTCTATTAGTAGTCCTACTCTTTCTTTGGTAATAAAACATTTTTTTAAAACAGAGACAATTTTGGGCATGTCACCATGGAGAGATGATGATGATGAATGGATAGTGTACTTTTTTGTTTACAAGTATTTGTCAGCCTTGTCATGGCCCTACTTTTCAATGGCTGTAAAGCAAAGTGTCACGATGATGAGGATAGCTCAAATTTGGAAACGTTTACTGAACTTGATTCAGATGTAGAGGAAGACTATAGACATGCCGTGTGCGTGATAGACTTGGAGTGCATAATATGATGGGAGGATTTTGTAATCGACGCTTCATCAGCTGCTGGTTTAGTAGATCTTGATTTCTAAGAGGCAAGGAATAAAAGGGAACGCTATATGTGCAATCTCTATTCTAACAAGTGCAATCTCTGTTCTTGTTGTTAGAACCAATGAAACTATGTATGGCAGCATCCATGAGAAAGTAAGCTATTCGTTTGTTGCCATCACTCTAAGGTGACTGGTCTCCGAGTTGGAAGCTCTCAATTTCTTTATTTGAAAGAGGTTTATTAGCAAAGAAAGATACTAATAGAATCAAAGCAGTTAGCAGTATATCACTAGAAAGAATGTCATGTACTTGCATTTTCGTGCGAGTTCTTTCTTTAGAATAATGCTTGCATGATGTTTTTGCAGGAATTAAATGTATTGGCAGGTGAAGATGAAGCAAGAATTTCTCACACTGTCACTGGCGCTAAACTAAAGGTAATTTGCTGTCTCTTGGTGACAAATATCATTAGTTGAAAGTGTGGTTCAGTTTCTAGACCCCATTCCTTTGACAGTATACCAGAATGGGTTCCTACTGTTCTCTGGTCCTTTTCGACCTTACAGTGATCCATTGTCTCAGGTTTGTTCTTTGTGTAGTGGCTTATGCATGTCTTTATTTTGATGACTTTTTCTGCATGGGTGCATGCTTGCATGCTTGACTTCCTGGCCATCTGTGTGTATGCCTGCAATGTCTGTCCGTCTGTCTGTCTGTCTGTTTGTCTGTCTGTGTCTGTCTCAGTGCAGGTTATAACAGTCAGACATTTGAAATTTGCTGATCAAAACCAGTCATCCGACAATATGATAAGTGGTGATACTCATATGCCCGGCCACCTGAGTTTCTTCATAGTCGTCCTAGTCCTTATCGTTGCTACAGCAGGCAATCGCTCTACTCTTTTGAAACTGCACACCAACAGCATAGACAGCGTCGTTAGAGGTGTAGCTGGTTGTGTCTCTTATGTATGCAGCGTGGCGACACCACTGGTGCAAGCCTAGTGACATTATTTATATATAATAAGTAGTCATGTGATGTATGGGTCACGAGCATAACACCTGCATACTTCATGCTCTGCATGATTGCCACGTGCTGATTGTCTCGAAACTGCAAAGCGCTAGCACAGTGGATGGATGTAGTCTATGATCTAAATTTAACAAGTCCTCTAAAACGTGATGATTGTTGCACCCCTTGTGCTACTTTAATTCTTTGCTTTTAAAACGTTAGTAGACTCATATTGAAGAGAAATATGAACGTTGGCCTTTAAAATTTTTGTCCCAAGTTAGAGATTTTGAAGAGTTTTCAATTGCGCACTTGAGATTTGTACTATGAGGCCGTGCGTGGTAGTAGCGATTCTTTTCACTGTTCATCGTGTGATAGACAGTTGTTCGTGTAACAAAATGTAATATCTATATGTAAGTTTCAAATTCTGCAAAGAACTACAGTGTAGCTAGACTAATGTTAATTGAAAAGCTAACATTACAGCCAACTAAAACACATATTACTAAATCTAATGAGGAAAAAATTGGGTGCTGAGAAAGTCAGGCCTCTCAGACCCACCACACAACATGTTAAGTTTCTTTGATACAACTTGAGCATTACACTTCTGTAATTGCATGGAAAATTTTCCTCCAAACTCTAAAAGTTCTGCAGCATTAGGTCTTCCTGCTTCATGTGATGAAAAGGCTGCCAGTTTCCGCAAAGATTTTCTTGTTTCTTCTCGCCATGATCCAAAATTTTCCGTTACCAGTTGGACGACGTTGACTACTGAGCCTCCAGGCAGCTTTTGTCAGCTCCTAACGTTTTAGTTTTACTCTGTCTGCTATTTACGACATGTAAATTAAAGGATAGCTGCAAAGCAAAATCAAAATACTTTTTTGTTTGAAATTGATAGTTCTAGTTGCATACATGACGTTTTTGCTGAGATATAGCAGGTCAAAGTTGCTTCTGGTTCTTCAAGTTCTGGTAATGCGTTATAATGGGCGTGGTGTAGTGTGACGTCACAGAGGGGAGACTCCACGCTATCATGTATTGTAAACAAAGGAAGCTGTGGTGAAAGAATGGTTTGGTGTTGCGTGGCTGCAGGATGCACCAATTCATGCAAGTCATAGGCAATCGTGTTTCGATTTCCGAAGATCCCCAAGCTAAGAAAAAAGTGGGAATTGCAAATACGGAGGACAATTGCGTCCTACTGAGTGGACAGGAGTCTGTAGTAGCCACTTTTAGCTTGACTACTTCGAGATACGTACAGCCAGGTCTATTCAAGAGCTTGGTCTGGGTTGTAGCAGAGCGAAATTGAGGCCACCATTTTCCAACTACCTGCCTCAACACTTCAAGGTTGCAGCACTCTGGAACCTTTGCAAAAGACAAGGAGAGCCGTATTTGAGAAGCGAGAGGGTAAGGAAGACTCTCGTGCAGGACTAAAAGTACTGCAAATGGCTAGGAGAGGTCAGACTCTTGATGACTATAGATATAGACTCGCCTCTTGATCATCATGTGTAGTGAATGCAGTCGTATGCATTACAGTTTACTGTACAGTGAAGTCAAACCTTGTGTCAACGTGACTTCAACGTACGAACTTCAACTCATTTTTGTTCTCTTTCTCACAGCAATAGAGTTTTGCATGAACTTACCAGTACACTGTGCCACTATTGTTGCTAGTATTCGACATTATTATCGCGTCATTATTTGAGACAACCTCAGATACGTTTTGACCGCACACACACTCCACACGAATACGTATCCATCATCTCACAACGACCGCAGCTGCACCTGTGATGGTTGTTTACTTACCCGGATGTGCATTGATTACGATTGCTACTCCTACTTGTATTTGCGATGATGACAGGCTATCGGGTAGCCTGTCCTCTTCCTCGTCCGCTTCCAAGGCAGCAGGTGAACTCAAAGCTTTAGAGACACTGTTGCTGAACTCGAACCTGTGTGGTCTAATCACTATATAATGGCTCCCAGCAGATCTTCTTCATCCTGTGATTCATGCGATGACGGAACGGTATCATCACGTAAAAACCTCCAGAGGGCTCTTTAGAAGACTCGCTGTTGCTGCCGTTGCTTCTACCCTAGCAGCGTTGCCTTGGATATGAAGATGTAGTCACTTTACAGTCCGCTGACTTTACAGATGCACACGCGTCTCACCTCTTTGACGTCACACAACCGGAAGCAACTTTGAGTTGCTATATCTCAGCGAAGACTTAACTTAAGAATCTAAAACTATTTTCCTGCTATGTATGCAACTAGAACTATCAATTTCCAACATAAATAATTTTTTGATTTTTGCGTTGCAGTTACCCTATAAGTAGAGTAAAGGTTCCTGTTCAAAAACTAGTTTATAAGTCAAAGACCAAGCTGGGTGTCTTCCTCAGGAACACTCTTGCATTGTTTTTCTGAAGCTGGATGGCCATTCGCTTTCTCCGGTAGTCTTTATATTTTGCTCTGTCTGGTTTTCCACATTCATCTCTGATCTTGTTGACAGTTGATCAAGATAGGATTCAGTCTGCTTTCCCTATTGTGCGAAGTGCTCCATCACTAATGGACTACTTGAACTGACATACCACCTGAGTGCAGTAAAACCTCGAATTAGTGAAGTTGTTTGGATTACCAAAATACAGAGCCGTATAAAGAGAAACAGATAGCCTTAGAGGTTCAGACCTTTCCATGGACACCCAGACCACTGGCGCATTCATGTATGTCTCTACATTTTTATGTTTGTGGTGAAAGACACAGCTGCAATGACTACATACTTCTAAATGTTGTAACAGTTAGGATTTAAATAGTCAGATACACGCATTTGCTGTGGAAACGACTGCTTTACTGCAGCAGCAAACCAGATCAGGCTGCCTAATAAGATCTGGGTATGCAAGGCAGGTTGCCAACGGTAATTCAGGTTAGTGAGAATTCAGATTAGCGAGTCTCTGATTAGCGAGGTTCTACTGTATGTCTCTTTGGCACAACGTGCCTTCTTTTTTCCTTGTGTCTACAGGCTGTAGCCCCATCAGTGGTGGCAGAAGTTAACCATCTGTCTGTCCGTCTGTTTGTCTGTGTGTCTGTCTGTTTGTTTTGTTGTTTGTTGTCTGTTGTAATGTTAATGTTTGTTGCTAATATGTTTTTATTAATACAAACAAATGACAGCTCAGTGCGTTTGTGTATTCTTTGTTGTATGTAAATATGGTTTGTATTTTTTTGCTGCCTTTCTAAAATGGATTTTTGTTTTACACTATTATAGCGTTTTATTCAAGACATTATGGATGGTTATTTTCCCTCTGAGTTGCAAGACAGATATCCAGATGGTGTACCAATCACGGTTTGGCAGTCAGTTGTGCAGCTATGAGAATGATTTGTTGCCTCGAAAGCTGCACAGGTAAAAGCTCTCATGCTCTTAATCATATCTGTTATGTATACACTAGCTGACTGACAAACGTGAGGTGATATTTCGGGATAGACGACATGAGACAGCTTTTCCTGGGTCAGGCGAAGTTCTAGGTGGAGAAGCAGGGCCATCACATCTAATCACAACTGGTCAATTAAGAACAGAAGGCAAGAAAACTAACGGGATAAAAGAGACAAATGAACCTCCAGGTGAACAGTTTTATTGAATAAAAGATTTTAAATGTTTGTGTTTTGAGAATTAATCAGTAACTTGTTGATATTTAACACGCAGCTAATTATTAAATTGTAATGTTGCTTCCTAAAGGAGCACTGTCCAGATGTTTCGTGCGCTGGTGCCTCAGATACCGGATTGAAAAAATGTAATGTATACACGAAATCAAAATCTCCTTAGCACAACAATAGGATGTAATACTCTACCACAAACTCTACATTCTTACCACACAGAATTTTTGGACTCGTAACATAACTCGAGTTTGGGTTGTTCACAACGGTGTTTGTTTGTGCACTTCAGATTGCATTCAGGACAGAAATGGTGGAAATATTGTATTCCGCAATGGTGCACAAGTGGAAGCAGAACTGCAAGGGCCGGGGCCGCTGGGCCATGACAGTATTTCTGTGCACAAGATGTACAGCTGAAAAGAATGCATTGACTGTAGTTTAATCTTCACACATCCATAGTGCGTAGGCAACAATTATGGCAGACGTAAACTACGTGATGACCACATCAAGCACTAGCTAGAGTACTGATACAATCTGCATATTTACACATTCAGATTCTGTATAGTGACAGCCTAACAGAACACACGGCACTCTATTTCTTGGCTCACAGCCTCCCATTCCCGTCTATCTCGCGCACTAGAAGGGCGTGTCTTCGATCATGCACGTAATCTGGACAGTGCTTCTTTAAATAGACAGTAGCTACAGATTATGGTGGGTTGTTGTTCTCAGTAAGGGAAGGTCAACCTAATTTTTTATACTCAGATGCCGTAGGATTTGAATGGTTTGTGGTATTTTTGGTTTTGAGATTTCAATTTAGAACTTGCAACATAATATTATACTGTTCTACTTAAGGCTGGCATTCATTCATTAGAAATTACAAAAATTAAAATTGCATAATAAATAGCTGCAGGTTGGAAATCGCAAAAATTTAACCTTGCAAAACATACTAATCGTATGGTATTTAGACATAAAAAGCAGACCTATTGACTG
This sequence comes from Corticium candelabrum, assembly GCF_963422355.1. Classification (NCBI taxonomy): domain Eukaryota; kingdom Metazoa; phylum Porifera; class Homoscleromorpha; order Homosclerophorida; family Plakinidae; genus Corticium; species Corticium candelabrum. The sequence goes on from NC_085095.1 coordinate 4,895,206, forward strand.
AAATGAAACAAAAAGAAATAATCATGTGACAGCTAGTCACTAAACTACATTAATTGTTCACACTTGCATAGCATTGATAGGTACTATGGATGTACCAAATCTTTTCACGGCAAGTATACTGTCATTGCAAAAAATTCATGAAATTTATTTTTATTCTGTCAAGCTTAGAATTGGACGAGCAAATCCGAGCATCAAGAAACTTAATTGGTCTGGCCTAAGGACTGCCAGTTTGCAATTACATTATGTTGTACACTCAAACATCCCTAATCCGGACAGTATGGGACCAGCCATTGTCTGGATTCTAGAAATGTTTGGAAGATAGAGATAGCTAACGCGCATTATATCTTTGGAATCCTAGACCACTTTAATGTAGGGTCTAGTGAACATCATACCAGTTCTGCATACAGTATGCGTTTACGCTACACACTTGTATTGCACTGTAATGTACATGTGTACTTTGTACTACAATTACATATGTGTTCTCCTACGCACTGGCATGTGATAGTCAAGACAGGCTTGAGAATTGAGTGTTTATACGGGAAGTTTCTTGCCCAAGTGCTTATCCTTGGAGCCCCAAACCTGATATGAACTAGCACAGATTCTAGTTGACAGTCACTCCAACCAAAACACAAGACCATAGTTGTTCGCAGCGCCAATTGTAATGTATTTCCGTTACAATCGCAACTAAAGGCTTGTAGCTAGCACACAACGCAACGTCTAGAACATTCTAGTGCGAACCCCAACACGACCATCCTGTATATATCCGGGATCCTTAGCTAACCACTACAGACATGTCTAATTAGCTAAACAGCTTGTGTTGTGTTGTTGACATATCTACAATAATCATTGTGTGTGCATCATTGCAACACTTAGATAATTGGCGGCGTCTGGTCTTGTAATGAGCACATGCGCAGTAGGCGTGGCGAGTTGTCGAGTCAGTTGGTCTCTAGTGCTTCCGTGCCTCAGGTAATTATGAAGTGTTTATCAAGGAGTCTGGACTGACTTTTGTAAGCAAGGATGTTATGGCTGTTTGGCATCTTATTTTTTTGTCAAATACTAGTGTAGATAATATGGAAGTTATTAATGGTGAACCCACTACAATTTTCTGAGTATAGTACAGTACACCTATTTTCATGGTTGGAAGTTGTGTGGAAGTGTATTGTTGGTGATCTGGTATCTAGTGCAGTCATTGCATAGAGCCAGAAATTCTTTTTTGATGACTGACTAAGTTTGTATTAATTAAAGACAATGTTTATACTAAACAAAATTGAATTTTTTTTAGTATCATAACTCTTCTATTGTTTTAGTGACCCCTGACTGAGATGCAGTTAATTAATTAACTAAGGCTTTTTGTCTGTAATGTGTGTTTGGTTATTTGTTGTCTGTTTGTATATAGTGCATCAATGACTTCATGATGAATAGATAGGTTAGTACTGAGTTGCCACTAAGACATCAGCCTCTGAAATTATTTTTAAACTTGACACTAAATTTCAAGTGATTGTTTGTCTATTCTGTATGCTTGAACAGGGGGAATAGTACCAGTAGACAACTTTCTGGATCGTCTTCCCAGATCAGTTGTGAAAAATGGTAAAGTAATTGACATTCGATCAGACATATCACAGCAGTTGAAGGTCTGTTTGTACAAACATTGTTGTCATTCATGATTGTGTACTACTCGTAGTCTTTGCTGATCTAGCATCGACCTGGTAGTGGAGTAGTATCTGTGGTTGATACTCCTGCTGTTCAAGCTATCAGAGACGGTCGCTTGTCAGACAAAGACATTACAACATTGAGAGTGAAGTCAGAAGGAGGAGATAAGGTGAGTTATTTGTCATTGTGTCATCACACCAAAGTGCTGTTGTGATTCTATTCGTATATAGACATACATTGTGAAATTGAAATTTAGTGACACGATTCAAACTCTTCGTCAATACATAGACTCACAAAGGTGTGTAGTACTGATTTATGAGTACTGTTCATGGTCATATAATTATGAAGCCTGCTTTTTATACTCGTGTATATGAGTGTATCAATAGACAGTTGGGTTAGTTTGATAACAGCAAGACTTGAATGAATGCATAGATGTATGGGTTTGGTTTATTGATGCTGTGACAGTTGTGGGAGCAACAAAAATACTATGCTTGTAGGTCAGTATGTGTACACTACACATAGTCAAAAATCTATGTGTAGTATTGTCATAAATTGTCACCGCTAGAGTCAACAAGGCGTTCCAGCAAGTAGATAATGTAGCATGTGCTGCATTGACTGTAAGTAAAGTTTTAAGACTAGTAGTAACCATTCTTTCTTCTTTAGGTCTGGAAATGTAAAACCATACTGCATCAGGACTTCGTTTCCCAACAAGGTGTATAACAAAGAAGAAGACACACTAGAACAGTGTGGACTCACACCCAATGCCACACTCCATTTATCCCTCCTATAAACATGTATGCTATCTACATATTGTATGTAATATATAGCACTTGTATATTTGAAAATATATGATCATAGACTATGGCCTCATGAAGGTTATATTTCATAAGGTAAACTTTCTCAACTTCGCATTTAGTTGTTTCTCATTTGCCAGCAACATAGAGGTGTGTTTCTTGTATGCCTCGTATGCACGTTTTGTTTCTTCAAGTTTCTCCTCCAATTCTGTCACATTTTGTGTCAATAATACGATTCTGGCATCTTTTGAAACTTCGTTCATTTCTGTCTGAAATCGTTCTTTAGAAGATTCAAGTTCTTTTCTTAGATTTAGTATTTCATCCTCAAGTTTTCTTACTCTCTGTTGGTATTCCTCAATTGCTTTTCCCCTTTCCATTGATAAGACAGTCATCTGATCTCTGTCGCGTTCAAGTTGTTTGATGACAGCATCTTTCATTTCCAGTTGCTCTTGAAATTTCTTGCTACTTTCATGAACTACTCTAGTTTTATCTATCAACGACTTGTTTGTTTCTGACAACTCCAGGTCTAAGTCTTTGATTGTCTTCTCTAATTGTTTCACTCTTGTCTCTGTTTTTTGCTCAACTTCGCCTTGTTTCTTTTCCATATGATGGCATCTTTCCGTCTCTTCCCTCAATCGGGTTTGCAGCTCACTCAGTTGACTCTCCTTTTCCTGAACAATCTCATTGAATAGTGACTCGTTCTCTCGCTTTAGTCGTTCGTTGTTTCCCCTCAAAGTGTCATTTTCTGATTTATATTCGTCCTTAATAGAAATCAACTGAACGTGATTCTCATTCAAGTTCTTGAATCGCTGCTCAATGATTTCTCGTTGTTTTCTCTCCTTGCTTACTTCGAGCTCCAACGCCTCCTTGGCATCGCTCAATTCCGCTACGAGATCCAAGACACTTTCATAGCGCTCATAGCTCTGATCAGACCGTTGTCTGAGAATGGCAATGAGCTCTGACTGTTGGTCAATGCGAGATCGCAGCATATCCGCCTCTTGACGATCATCATGAGCTAGAGATCGCAACACTTCAAACTTTTCTCTCAAAAATTCATCGTCTTCCTGGCGACTAGAGGAGACGAGTTGTCGCAAGTTGCGTGGACACCGAGACATCTCACGTGATTTTGCCAGTCTCAAATGCCCGGATGTACATTATACAAAAAGCAGTGAGTTTTTATGTGTGAATCATCAATGTTTGTGGGCATGTACCTCTTTATTTGCTTAGATACCTTGCCATCATTGTCCTTTTGAAAGTTCTAGAGTTACTTTTTAGCTAGATAGATTTAACTAATTAAGTTATTACACAGTGACAGCTGTTACGTAGATTGATGTTGTCAGTGGCTTCGTCAATTGAAAAATATACCTCTGGGAGCCTCTGATAGTGACGCAATTGTAGACAGATTCTAGAATTTTTCGATCATGTAGAGGATCGTACTTACATAGGCCTCGGTACATACTCCAGACTGTTTTCTGCGCGTGATGAGAAGGGAGAGTGGGAGAGAAGCTGCTTGCACTTGATGGGGAGGGGGAAGTAGGAGGAGATCTTCTAGTAGAGGCCAACCTCAAGTTGTCTCTAGATAGTTATGTGCCTCTTATCAAGTCGAAAATGACTCAAGCCCACGCATGCAACTATTAAAATTGCGCTGCCTAATTATATTTATTGCATATATATATATATATATATATATATATATATATATATATATATATATATATATATATATAGAGGCTACCGCTCCCATAGTTCTTGGTGTACTTTTGGAGATGTCTTACTACTGTTTGGCTTGTTTTTCGAGATTGGCAGCAAAAACATTTTGGTCTCTGCATCTTTTGACTGCATGAACTGATCAAATTGTTAAGCTCATCTGGAAGCTCTAGACGCGACGAAGCATCCGCATTTCATGATTTACTGACTTGATTATTGATTGTACTACATACTGCGACAGTTGGAAAGCTCAACGAGACATCAACTACTGGTTTTATGGTGTCGACAGCTTCGCTGCATTAAATAGGCTCAGAGTTATCGCTACATGCCATGGCGTAGGCCACACCCTATGAACCTCCTTGGCTTGTGAGTCGTTCATCTTTTTCTGTTCGCTAGAGTACCTTGAACTCGAAACTAAGTTAGTAATCAGAATTGGACCACGTTGTGGATAGAACGTCCTGTTTGAGCACGATCGAGCTAATGACTAGACTTTCCCCTGTAGTAATTAATATCTCTAATGCCCTCTTACATACAGAAACGTGCTTGAATGGCGTCGGACCAGCACTATATTTTCTAGACTTATCCATGCAAAGTATAGTTCATGCAGGTACATTCAGACACATTCGCAGTTTCGAAAAGTACGTGCACGCAAGAAACATGTAGACGCGACTATAGATCTATAGACTGCGAATTAGCAAGCACCTGTTTGTCTAGCAAAAACTTCGTAGACGTGCTGCATTCCATATAGCTTCATTTGCATAAAAAACTAT